>NC_047173.1:6870629-7168129 GCF_009819705.1 Hippoglossus hippoglossus
GTCTGGCTGGGTGTCTGCTGTTTTGCCTGTTGCTGTGTGTAGATACAGATGACATAAGCAGTCTGTTGCCTTCAGGCACTTCCTCTTATCTCCTCAGATGAGACGCAGCCCAGGCTTGCATGCTCTGTCACAACACGAGCATGTCCCAAAAACACTGACGCTTATATGCAAACCTTAATACTCGGCTGGTTGGTCATTTATTTCATTGCCTTTCTTTCCAGTCTCTTCTTTTCTCATCTATTCTCGTCTTCCTTTCCCTCTTCCTCAGAATAGTGTGAACACACTTGGCCCAGTCTAATAGGATAATGGCACACAGCATGGCTTTTGTTAGTGAGGCTCCATCTACCTACCTACATACTCGTCATAGTACTGACACACACACACATACAGACACACGTCCTTCCTCACTTGTAATAGTTGATGTAGTGTATTGTGAGAGACGAGTGGACACAACTAACTTCCTCTGACTTTTTCTTTTACTGGACCATTGTGAATTGTGAATGTGCTGTAAAAGGGGGTAGATTTTTACAGCCATACAAAAGATTCCACAACAAAGACACTGCGGCCGCCTCTAATAATCTTTTTTAATTATTCAAAGAGCAAATAAAGTTGGGAACAGATTTGTAGCCTTTCATTTGCTCCTGTAAAAATTGAAAGGGGTTATTAAAATAGGCAGCGTTCCAGTTTTATTAATTGCTATGGAGTTGATGTGACTCTATCCACACAGTAGACATGTTGTGGTTGTATGAAAAATGTTGGCAGGGTTAGTAACCCTAACCCTTTTATGGACACAAGGTTCTTTATGAAGTTTTAGTGCTCATGTCACAAGGAACGTCCCTCTGCACACTGTCTTGTCTTTTTCTCATTTTGCACATCTGGGGGAACATGTGGCCCTCAGCAGACTGAATTAATGTGCTTCACAGAAAATGTGCAACTGCTGCCACCCTGGAGGCTTTTCACTAAACAAACCATTAACAGTAACTACATTCATTCCCACTTGGCTGGAACCATACAGTAATGTTAAAGGGCCATTGGATTCCAAGTGTAAGTGTCTGGTGTTATGTAGACCATGTGTTGGACTGATTCCTACTTTTACTTTTTAGTAATACAGATTAGACTTGTAGTGAAAAGCTAGGGTTGGTACAGTTGGAAAAGCTAGCAAGAGCAGGTTACATTTAGAAAATATCCAATCGATACATCCCAACATCCTCCTATCAGCACTCTCATGAAAGCTAAGCCCCCAAAACACATGAAAGCGCATTGCCTGAAAACTGCTAGAAGCCGACCTTTCTGTGAGTCGCTCACCAACCTCGTCTCTGCTTTAGTGGTGTATGTCTCTCCTGCATGGGAGGCAGACAGGGACACCAGCCAATCATTTCATCAGTCCATGGTTATTTTAGTTCTTTATTTATTCATGGCCTGACGGCTGTTGGGACGTGAAAAGGATTTTCAACAAATAAGATAAAAAGTCTTTCAGGAACAAATTAACAACCCTACCTTTTATATCTATTGGCTCTGTGTTCCTGAATAAGCAGATCTTCAGTTTGATTTTGATAAAAGTCTAACTATCAAGTGAGTTGCTGTGCACAGCAGTTACTGATTAACTGATCAGTGCCCGACATGTCGTGTCACCTCACTGCTGCTCAGATTCAATTCGGGGGAATATTTCTTCTCTCTTGAAAAAGGGCACATTTGAAAGTGTAATAGAACAGGACGAAACACGTCCTCTAAACATAATTAATGGATTTTTCTGTATAGAAGAAACTGGGCTCACTGATGTTACAGTGAAATAAAAGTGAGAGCATCTATATTTTCAGCAGTGTGAGGTGAAAATGAATATGTGGGCTGGGATGTGTTCCAGAAGAGATTTAAATCAAATCCTGGGGATTTGATTGGATCACTCAAAGGTCGCCATGGTTTAGTGAGTACAGAGCAATACGGAGCCGTCGAATACTTTTATCCTCCGCCCACACCTCGCCTCACCCATGTTGTCAGATCAGGAGGATGAGATTCATAAATAACAAAGTTTGTGCAGACTGAGAACCAAACCCAGACGTCGGAGCAGATTCTATAGATCATTTCTGGGACTAAACACAAAATGTCATGCATGTACTGAAATACGTTGCCTTCAATATGACAATGGACCTTTATCGTGTCCACAAGATCCTGTGCTGCATCATATAAAATCCCTGTATATGTTGTGTTTGTGGTGACGTAACCCTTCTTCCCGTCTCATGTCATTATCTGCCCACCAGATGCAGCAGGTGAAAGTGCAGGCCTCCACAGACAGCGGTCTCTGCCCCACCGGCCACCCCTCATCCCTTTAGTGGCTCGCATGGCCGACCAGAACACGTCTGGCACCCCAGTCATGACCGAGAGGGAAGCGTCCCGTCTGGACAAGTTCAAACAGTTGCTGGCCGGCCCCAACACAGATCTAGGTAAGAGATACTCATCCAACAAGTACTCCATGTTCTCCCCTGTCATCTTCTTTCATTTCCTTGCGCTCCTTCGCTTCTCACTCATAGTTTGCTCGGTCGGGCTGCCAGCTGTGCTGCGCTTTTAACGACGCTGCAAGGGAGAAAGTCGTCCCGCCATCTGGACATGCAGATTACAAGGGGAAAAATTCCACCAACAACAAAAGCAAATGACAGGCCTTTGTTCTAACCAAACGACAGGCCTTTATTGTTTATCCAACCCCAGAGACTGTTTGCTAACCACTGCTACCCCAGTGGCCATGATATCCTCGCAGACATCCCTCTTTACAGCTGACCTTTTGTCCTCTGAAACTTAACTTGTCTGCTCTGTGCCAACTTGTTGCAGCGACTTTTTTCAAGTCGATAAAACTACATCAAAGAGTAGTTTTTGAATCGAGCCACTCTGGGTGTAGAGTTTGAATGTCAAGAATCCAGCCAGTGGCCAGTGTGCAACTGACTGGCATAACGTTATGGAATGAAATACTGAAATACTGCATATGTACCTTGAAGCTGTAGTTTATCAGAAACACCTGCAGTTATGTGCAGCAGTGTTGGGCACCTGAAAAAACGTATAGACTTGGACTCCCTGAAGTATATATATTAAAACATTCTATTTACTTGTATACCGGTATACTGCATAAAAGAACATATGAAGTTGTTTTATCCTAAAAATACGATGTTATCTTAATCTTATCTGTTATCCTAATTTATAGCAAAAAATTGTTGTCTTAATCTCATTGTATTTAATCACACCAGTCAACTTCTTTGTCAGTGCTGCCAGTGTACTGTTGTCAGAGATGATTAATTCTTATTTGTGTTATGTTAATAGACCAAATATAACTTAGCATCAGTATATTTGTAAACATTTTTGAATGCAATTCATAGGCAGCATTTTTAAATCTGTATTATTATTATAGTGAGTTTGTCTCGTTAACAAATGATCCAACAGAGGATGAGTGCATGTGGTGAAATTGATAGAAGTTGCTTTAATTTGTGTCTATGACCTCAGAGACTGTTGCATAAAAAATATGGGAGTGGATGAATGGAGGAGGAGGAACTGTCAAACTACGTTAAAAGCCCCTTTGGGTTCAGATCTCGTCTATGTCAAGAGAAAGAATGAATCTGATGTCCTTGGGTACTTTTTAATGCCCTGATCGTCTACTGTGTGTGTGTGTGTGTGTGTTGAGTCTGCCTGATAGAAGGGGAGCCTGAAGTGTGACCAGTGGAGAGAATTATGAAAGTGCTGTAGTTAGCAAGAGCATGGGTTATGTGCCTGTCTAAATACCTTAAATATGCTAAATGGAAAAAGACTGTGTCAGAGATATTTCACTGCAGAAATGACACCGCTTAAACACCGTAGCCGCCGTCCTCAAGTGGTAGATGTGGGCCTAATTTACCACATCTAAAGAGGCTACCAGGCATTTATTTCAGACAGGCTAGTATTAGAGGCAAGTTTTCATCTCCTTGATTCCTGCAGTGCAGAAATGTGGTGTCACTGCTGCTGCCAATGCAAAGTAACTCATTGGCCTCCTCTTTCACAATAAGTGGTCTTCAGAGATCTTAATATCTGCACGGGAAGGCCTTTATTGTAAAATGATGGACTCAAGCTGATACTGGATTTATGTAAGAAATGTTATTATGAAAAATTTAGAGTAATGCCCAATCAATACTAGATTATCAATCCATTGATATTATCCAATATCAATGGGTAACCATATATCAGGTCATGTTATTCCTTAAATTTGGTTGTTTAACAATTGTGACCAAGATATTTTACAGTTTAAAAGCAGCCTAGTCAGATCTAAAATATATCTTGAGTATTTATGCACTGATATTTCTTGTGACTTATCAGCTGACATATCCTTATAATGAAATATTAATGAAAAATATGAAAATATTGTCAGATCTATCAGTCAGGCTTTTATTTGCAGAAAATTACCTTGCGTCTTGTGCCTTACACTGAAGGCCTCCACTTCTCTCTGCAAAAGTGACCTGAAGTAATTTAGTCGTGGCGAGTAAAGACCCGACTGTAGGACTCAGTTTGCAGAACCCTGAACCTGCTGTTGCCCAAACATCTGTTTATTCAAAGTTAAGTAATGTTCAACTCATTACGCAGAAACCTGAACTGGACAGTCAGTTGTTGTGAACACACGGTTGTTATGATTAACAACGTTACTTAAGTTCAAGAGTCCCAGCCACCGCTGCTACAGAGCGCTGGTCACCAGTTTATTCAAGTTTAAGAATATTGAGCCTATCAACTGTCCAAAATTCAACACTGTACTTACTGGGGCCCTGAAACATACACATGCCAACTGTGAAGCTGAGATGAATGAAGATGAAAGATGAATTATCCTTGAGATACTTTAAGCCAAAGACAGAGATTTCTGAAATTAGAAAGTAGATATAAAAGTACTCCACTTTCATAATATTTTAACAATAATGATGGACAATCCAGTAGAACCACACACACACTTCTCTCCCATGAAAACCTGGCGCCTACATTACCTGCATAGCAGCTGGACTAATGACAGTCTGCTCTCAGATTCGGGGGCGGCTATGTCAGCTGTGTTTAATGTCAAGCAGAGATGAGGAGCACGTCACAGAGGTCCACTCTTTCTAACCTCACACATAGTTTTCTTTAATTTTCAAACTTGTCCCCAAACGCGCTCATGCAAGTGACATCACTTGATGCAATTCATCAGACTTTATAAATGTTGTTTTCCACATAGTAATAGTAATACTCTGCAACACTTGTACACGGACATTAGTGTGTAAAATCAGTGGGTTTCTACTTTTAATTATTAATGATCATATAATCATTGCCTCCACTAGAACATCTTGGTGAAGGCAACCTACATACACAAATCCTGTGCCGTCAACATGGGTGGCTGATTGCTTTGCTGTTTGAAGAAGTGTGCAGGTTTGCATCACTCGGAGCACTTTGCCACTGCTTTACTCGCCTCATGTAGATTACTCTTAGCATTGGCCAAGATCCTAAAATGTAAATGCAGGATTTCATTAAGTTTGAATGGCCTTAGTCAGCACAGTAATTCACCTCTGTGTTCGCGATCCCCTTGAAAACTTTTTGAGCGAAACAAACTGGTTCACAAGTCATCAGCATTAGTCAACTTTGGTTGCAGCCGCCTGAGCCAGAGTGTATCCTGTACATCAGCAGATTGTCTTGAGACGTCAGCCGCCATTAGGGCCCGCCAGGCATCACACGCCGGCTGTCTAAATTTAGTTTGGTCTATGCGCCATGATTGGATAGCCCAGAACGGGTGAGCCATGCTGCCGGCTGCTGGCAGCATGAAAGATGAACTTCATTCATGGGACATAATTAAGTGAAGGACTGTTGGGGGAGGGGGCGATGAGGGGGCGATGAGAGGGTGATAACGGAGGGGAGAGGGATAGGGGCAGATAAGATAAGATAAGATGAAACTTTAATGATCCCCATGGGGAAATTGGGTCATTGCAGCAGCAAAGAATGGGATATAGATGAGACTCCAAAAGGAAAAATAATGAAATATTCACCATGCGGAAGAATTCAAACCTAAGCCATATTCAGACAAAAATGTATGGACATTCGGGTCTGGAGTTTCTGCGGAGTTTGCCTTTCACATATGAACAACGCAGCTGTCGGACGTGCTCACAACGACACATAAATTGGAGTGTTAAGGTGAGAGGTGTCGCAGCAGGCAGAGGCGGGACGTAACTTCTTAGTTTCGCTGCAGAGATCACCAGCGTCAGCTCTTAACACCAGAGGTGTACTTGACATCTTCATCAGTGTTTTCTATATGTGTGGCACAGTTTTTTAAAAATCCTGAGATGTTTGCGTGTTAGAAACGTCCGTTCGCAGAGTTCCATGCATTTCTCAAAGTAGCTCTAGTGTATATATTTCTGGCACAAAACTGAACCATATTAATATATTCTTGTGATTATGAGTCATTTTCGAGAATGTTTCTTGGTTGGTTTAAAATACTGAGTTCATATTTCACCATCTACACATGAGCAGATTGTTGCAGTGTCCAGTTAAGAGGGCGACGACAAGATGGATTAAACTCCTCCCTGCTAAAGCGTAGGTCACTTTCCCCGCATGCTGCCTTTGACATATTCACACTCATACAAATTCCCCACACAGATCGGTACACTGTCAGCGGGGATGACGCCCCCTTGTGTAAAGGAGAAACTCGACCGACTGTCCTTGAGCTCAAAGGAAATGGAGGGGGAAGCGGCGCTGGGATGATACATTGGCCGGTCCCTCAGTTGAATGGTGTCATTAATTGCAGCGGCAGCCATGTTTTTCTCGGGACAAGCCGTGGCGACATGTCAGGGCTGGAGGTCTCTGGGGTTTCCAGTCAGTCCATTTTTGATTGTGTGTGCCGGGCGTTCTATGAATTTTTGAACTGGATGAACTAAGCATCATAGCTGCCTCGACTTTGTGCTGCAGCCGAGTTAGTCTTGTCACGGGTGCTGGCAGCTTCAAGTTGCACTTCTCACGTCTGAAGTGATTTGAAACTTTGCCTGTACAACAGATGAAACCTGTGTAGAGTTGAAGGGGAAATAAGACGAGTACGAACCTTCACTCACCTGCTCCCACCTCCACCTCCTCACTTGTCAGTGTCATCTCCTCAGTCTTTTTGATCATAATACCTGTCCAACCTGTCTTCACGATCCCCTTTGCATTCAGATCTTTAACATCCTTGTCAGTTTCTCTCTGTCTCTTTAACTCTCTCTCTCTCTCTCTCTCTCTCTCTCTCTCTCTCTCTCTCTCTCTCTCTCTCTCTCTGTCGAGCCTTGTGACAGGTTGTGACAATGGTCTGTTTAGCATGTAAGGTCGCGTAGAGGTTGATGACCCTGTGCATGTGTGTGAGGAGGGTGATTGATGTGGGGTTGATCTCACCTAATTATTGCTGATGTCCCGAGGCGAGCCTGTCTTTCGCATGAACCTGAACACAGCAACCACTCTAACGCTGGGTGAGGAGGAGGAGGGAGTCATTTCAGCTGGGAACATTTTTTACATTACACGAGTTGTCAGATGGAAAGTTTGTACTTGAATGTTAAGTCAATTACTAGATTTTCCTGTGGAGTCCAACACAATCCATGAGGACTGTTCATATCTAAAAAAAAAATATTTGTATTGCTAAGGCAGTCTTGGATATTTGAAACTAAAATGTGTAACATCTAAAATACTAAATACTATTTAAAATCATTAATTATTCATGTAAAACAAAATCAGTTCTTCTACTTTATTGTTGGTAGAGTTAATACGGACCATTTTCTTGTACTTTTTTTTGCACCTATCTAAGCTTAGTATTCTGTGAGCATACACCAGGCCACCAGCCCAGTTTCCGTGCGGAGAAACAGCCGCACGTGCAGCCCGCTGCAGAGAGCAAATATGCCATCCTTCCAGTTCGGTCCCTTCCACTTTATAAATAAACAACACTGAATAGTTTATAGCTTGCAGTTAAAAGTACTGTCTGTTTCATTTTGGTGGGCACAGCCCTCCTGGCCCCCCGGGGCCCGCCTATAATGACGTGTCTGACAAGATGGTCTGTCATATTTTTCTGTAGCTTGTTATAGATTCAATTTTTCTTCAGTTGCTTTTGAAAAAAGCTCTGATCAAATTCAGGAATAAGCAGTGTTAGGGTTCAATTTTGTAAACGTTCTGTGATGAGTTATAAGCCACGATGCCAGGTTTAACAGACTTTCTTGCATATCTTTTTCTTATTTAATAGATTTTAAGACCAAGTGCTGGCATCTGACATCAAGCAGTTATAGCTGGATCACAGAAATACTGCTGTTGCTATGGCAATGGTCCGTCCTTCTCTTCTCTTTCTTGGCAATTTATTCTTACCGTCTTTTACTGCCTCTTTTCATCAGTACCTTTCCTTGTTTGTCTCCTCTTCTTCTTTTCTGTTTTCTGTTTGCTTTTATAGTCGTCATATCGGAGGCAGAGTCCACCTCACACATAAACTCCCACGTACATTTACAAACAACTATTGGTCATGAACACTAAATAACACATAGCAAACATAAAGAAGCTGCCAACCACTAATAAGAACACAGAAAATACATTAAATAACTGCCCACGAGAACATGCAGACACACTTTCATTGCTGCTTCCAATGCCTCGGTGCCTGTCGGTGTGTCTCTCCTCTCTGTTGGGGGTGCTGCAGCTCTTTGTTACACATCCACCGCCACAGCGCTGCTTCACCCTCACTGCAGCAACTGTTAGCAGGCCTGCTACTCTCCTGCCATGGGTTGCCTATAGTGCTACAATCTGCAATCCTGTTACACAGCAGCCACCATATGATAGGCTTACCATCAGCGCTGTTTGCCAAGTTAATAGCCGCCATCAAAGTGGGAAGTGGCGATGTAATTCAATTTAACTCAGTCCTAATGCCTCTGTGCATGTGTGTGTGACAACTTTGGGAGTGTGTGTGTCAGTAGCCGGGAAAGTGTAAAAGAACAGATGATGCAGCATTAGATTGGCCAGGTAGTTAAATCTCAGTGGAAGGATTCTTTTTATTTGAGACTTCAATCGTAAGCTTTTGATGAGGAAAGCGAGAAAATGCAGTGTACGTTGTTTTCTGTATGCGACCCGTTCTTAGAAGATAGATACAGGGAGAAAAACTCAAATTCTCAGCATTTTACCCTCTCTTCTCTTCACTTTCTCTGCTTTCATGAAGAGTTCTCCACGGTGTGTTTCTTGCACAATCACCATGCTTACAGTCAGGGATGTATGTATATTATACGCACATGAATGTCAGTGCATGGGCTGCCTCCTAGCATGTCCCCAGGCAACACACCTGACTTAATAAGGTTGGTGAAACCAGAAGCTGTCCCGTGTCAGGAGCCTCCCTGACTGCCTGGCTTAGTTTATTCATATGTTACAGCGGGTCGTGCTTCCATGTGAATCTTTTCTTTTCAAAGCGAAGCTTCAATAAACATACTTCAGCCTCTACAGTTCACATCTGCTCTCTGCCAGCAAATAGCAACTGCAGATTTATGCTTCCCCCGTCAACATTTTTAGTTTAAATTCACAGTTATGTACATTTAGTGATTTACTAACTTAACATAGCCAGAGGTTTTTCATCAACTACATAAAGTCTGTTTAAATCGTAGATTTATACATGATTAATAATACTGTCCTGTGTTAGTTTTTTCTTTTCTTACCCTGCCTCTCCCTCAACCCATCACCAAAGTTGGAAGTCAACCTACGTAATGTTAAAGTCATGCAAACACCAGATATAGGAAATATATAATATATATCAAATGAAAGTCCAGATTTGATTTCGTGGCCGACCACACCAAAATGACTCAAAAGTAATAAGTTTCAAGGCTTCAAGATTTATTTTTGAAGATGAAAAAATGCCAATGCTGTATTGTAGAGGCACAACCAATTATTCATTTTTAGATTGAAGACTCAAGCCTCAGTTCATGATTATAATCAGTAATCATCGATTAATCAATGATTATATTGATTTTCAATTAATAGAATCAAAGGTTATATCTTCAAACATTTTGTTATGTTTGAACGGTCCAAAACTATTTATTAAAAAATGTAAACCTTTAAAGGCTGGAACCAGAGCTTAAAATATTTCTGAAATGGTTAATGTAGTAATTATAATTTTTTCTGCTGGTCAGTTGATTGTTAACTAATTATTCAAGTAATTGTTTTGTATGCATTTGCAGTTTGACAGACTTTTTGTTCATTAATGTGCCACAATGTGGGAACATGATCAGACTTTTGTCTACTGAATTCCACATCTACCAGTTGAACCTTGTCATCTACACTGGTTTAAGCACATTAATGACAAATGTAGAAAACTGCACCTCCAAAAAAGAATCACTACAAACTAAAATCTGAATAAAAATAAAATTCAAAATTTCTGCATATTCCCACATAAAATGTCTCCACCTTAAAAAAACAGAGTCACTAGGTCAGATATTTTAGAGCTTGTTTGATCTAAATCAGTTAAAGGCAAAGAAAGCTCCAGGGAATAGAGTACACAAGTCCTCGTTATAGTGCGTGCGCACACACACCCATTCTCACACCTGTTCACTCATCTATGCTCGGTGTCCTCTCCCAGCCATCTGGGCCATCCATCAGGCCTCCTGAGCAGGTATAATCCAGGGGGGAGTATCTTTTTACAAGAGTCCCATTAGTTTATGAGCCGTCTGCTCCCTGGCGCCATCACTTTGTCCTCTAGATGAGTTAGACTGTTCAGGACTCTCTCACAGTATTCAAGGTTTATAGGAGGGGAGCTTAACTTTTTAATACACTGCATGATAAAGGTGTCCGTCCTGACTGTATTGTTTTTCTGACCTCGCTGGCGAAATGGTTTCAGGTGACACCGATTGTCCCAGTGCGAGAAGGGACGGCATTCATCCACTTTTTTTCACCGTTGTAATATTATCCAGGACAGGTGTTTATGAGGACATACCACTGTGTTTACAGTGATAGACACAACCGCTGACTGTTGTGTTTCTTATGGTTTAGACCCGTAGGCTCCAAAAGTCTGAGCCCACGTTCCCATTGAGACTTTTGGACCCTTCTGGATGTGAAAAACACACCATTGACCCCTGATTTGCCACGGCAACCCCCTCCCATTGCAGAATCTGAACGCCAGTTTTGTCAGGTGTGTGTGCTGCCGTGAACCTTGTGGTGTTTTGCCCCAGTGGTCGCGCTCCGTCTGAATGCTGCCTGAATAGTGCATGGCTCCGGCCCGCCAACCGTCTTCCCTCCTGCTCCCATCAGTTCCTTGTTCAGCCAGCACTGACTGACAGCACTTCTTCCCTCCTCGCCGTCCTCTGTTCTTCTTCCTGGCCTTCATACAGAGGCATGCACACAGGTAGGCAGACTGAGTGACAGGCAGGGAGACAGGCAGACATGGAAGGTGTGTGCAGGTTCAGTTTTTACACTTACAATCACACACACACACTCTCTTTATTGATTTTGTTTCATGGTTGTTCATTGTAAGTGCCCTCACTCGGCCAGAAATGCTCCTCAAGCTCCATTGTTCCTGTCCACTCAGGAGGCAAACAGTCAATTATCATTGCGTGCATGATTCTAATGCTGGCACTTGAATTCATGCTTGCCCTGTGTGTGTCATGCACATTATAATCAAAATGTAATTGTTTAAGGATCCTTAACCCCACTCCCCATCTCTTTCGTCGTTGTTTCTGAAAACACAATGAATTCCTGGAGTTTACTTTTCACATTTTGAGTCGAACTGGCATCCAACAATGAATTTGTCATCGAACAACTATAGTTACCAGTTACCATTTGCCAGCACAGCATGCAAGGGCACTTACAACGCTGCCAACGCATTTCCACAAAACTTGGTGGAAGGATGGGCCAAGGGAATGGATCCATACATAGGGGTAGATCCAACATTTTTTCTTTTCACTTTCTTTAACATTTCTACCAATGTCCAATGGATATTTGGGGTACTATTATTAATGAATGTGTATAATTGGTTAGGAGTGATGCAGATTCAAATATATATCTGCATCTAGTGGATTTGATAGTGGTTTTATAAGTCGACTGTTGGGCCTTGGCGGAGGTATTTTTATATGTGGAGCCAAGCCCCTAAATTCTAGTTTCACTCTCTTTAGGCCCTTGCCATTGAAAATGTGTTCTGTAGCCAAATGTTAAAGAACTGGTCCTGTGACCCACATGTGAGTGTTTCAAATCCCCAAGCAGACTGAGAGAATCTGGGCCAGAAAGGTGAATAAGACACATCCTCTCCTCCCTCAGCAAGTACACTACACTTGAGGTGGCCTTTATCAAGACACCCATTCCCCATCTGCTTCAGTGGAGCTGCTGTAGGCAAAAGTACATGAGTGCCTACCATGGGCAACTCCATGTTTTGTTCCTTTTAAACTACGCTTCTCAGGCTGCCGTTGTATAATCCTTCTGGTTCTCTTGGCTGGATTAAATAAGTTTTAATGAAATGAAAAACATGATATTTAGTTATTTTTTGCCCTCTGAATGTTTCAAGAGTCATTGAGCATTCATTACCTCCGAGGGTCCCACATCAGAGCAGCTGTTGTGGGTGTTCAACAGAAGGTACATGGTGTCCTAATCACCCCCTGTGGTCCCCAGCTTAACTCCAGCCAAGACAAAGTGCACCCCTGTAAGTTCATGCATAATGGAATACAGTAGACACACAGAGGAAAGACTAGCGGCCGCTGCCCTTGAGTTGCACATTGCTGATGTTACAGGTGTTTTCGCTTCTCCCAGACCAACCCCCTGAGGTGTGTGCCACCAGCATATTAAACATCCATGAATCTGATCACACTAATTCCAATGCACATGTATAATAATGTGATCTATTATTGGTCCCATTAGGGAAGCTGTGTTTGCTCTTGTACCAGCTTGCATTTCTATATGTATATACTTTTAAAGGGTTGCCTGTGGGGTGAATTAAGTGTATGGGTCGTTTTTTGCTTTTATGAGTTACAGCTGCATTGTTTGGTAGCAGAGTTTATTCCAGTACAGACGACTCTATGTAACGGTGGGGTGACAAATTTGTCAGCCAAATATGGCTTGTTTGCACCGTTAACTTTGCCAGCAGCACGTCGCCTCCAGGACAGTTGCTGAAACTTTTTCTAACCCATATTGTGACAAGTGCCCGCTGAGCAAAAACAACAGATTAATTTTCAAAATGTCACAGAATGTCTTTAATTTATTCCAGAGGAGCGAGGGCTTGACTGTCTCATTCATAATGCACAAGAGATGCCCCGGAGAGTCAGATATGTTTTCTGAGAGATGAGCTAGCCGCACACTAATGAAACGACATCTGCAATTTAGCCTGCACGTCAACTATGCTCACATCGCTCCCTCTGTGGGAAATGGAGATTTCTTCTTCAGAAATTATTTCACAGGAATTAGAGCTCACATGAGTGTGGCTACTACATAGTGTAGTGGGCATTTAGGGAAATGGGGGGGTTTACACATTTCCTATGAGAGGCTATTTGCATTAGAATAAAGCATCACCACAGAATCTATTTCACAGATGGATTATGGATTATGTGTTTCCATGTGGAGATCTCTTCTCAAAGCAGCCTTTTAGCCCAGGACTAATTAAAATGTGTGAAACGGGAAGGATGTGATGAAACATTTATCCTCGTAGAGTTAACCATTGTTCTTTCATGTGCTGACTGGTACAGAGCATCAGTGCTTTGACAGTCAACTGTAGGTCTATAAGTCATCCAGGCTCACGTTGGGGTCACTGTGGTTTGGATTCTGTGACGGTCTGGCTTGCAGCAAGAGAGAGTTTGGAATACAGCGAAGAAGCAAAAGCTGTCTATGGTTTTCTGTGTATGATGTATGGGTGTAACAGGCACAACTACTTCTGCTGGCCACATTGCCAAGTACATATTTGCTCCTTGATCTTTCCCCACATCGGTACCTTCCCACACACAAGCCTCTACAATGCACAATGGACCTCGTGCAAGATACATTCAACAGATTCATACTTTTTTGACCGATTCAGGAGACCTTGTGAAGAGACTGCATGATGTCATATTTTAACATGTATAGTATGTATAGTAATGAAATGGATGAAGGTCGTGCATTGTCTGTTCCAGCATTGAGAGAAAATGGCTGGAACCGCATTAACAGCACTGCTTTAGTCCGTCTCTTATTCCATTTCTGAAGCTGCTAAAAAGTCTAGACCTCTCTACATCCCTGAAATCTGGACCTTAAACTCTGATCTTGTTAAGTTCTTCATTTTACTCCTTGGTGTCATTTTCATGAATGAATACTTCTGACATTGGGCAGGAAGCACAGCCTTATATGGTATTATTGGGGTGTTAAATATGATAATTTGTTAACCTTGTGCACGTCTACTCAGATACACACAGATGGAGTTCAGCATGTTACTTGTTCTTGCATGAGGCCCAATGTTTATTTCCCAAACAACATTCCCGTTAAAATCTTTGATCAGAGAGGATGGGGCTTTCTGCAGATCACTGCAGCATCAGGATGGGAACATTAACCAAGTGGTGCCCCTTAACTCCCCCTCTCCAAACCCCAACGGTGAGATTAATGCCAGGTGGGGGAAATATAACATAGTTTAATTAAGCCCGAGTCCAGAAGATTCATGGAGTAATTTCTTTGTCTGACAGTGCAAATGAAGGTTCAAAGGGTGCAAGGCAAGAGGAGAGACACCCATGACTAGCTGTTCAGAGTGTAATGAATGTAGAGGTGCACGTTGGGTAACGATTTCACCCCTAAAGACTTAAATTAATTCTGTATAACAGCTGCAGCGGCACCACTCTATGTGTAAAAGGCAGATGTCACTGCGAGTGGCCTACTGGTTCATTCATGTAAAAATTCATCCAGCAGTCACTAATGGGGAGCTGTGAAAGTTGGAAAAAAAATAATACTCAAGTCCTTTTGGCGTACACTCTGAGCCTTCAAAACAGGATGTGGCCTAACGAACCACGGTGGGAGCGGCAGCGATTCCAACGCACAGACAGGATCACAATGTTTTGTCCTCTGTGGTATCAGTGTTGTTTTATACCACATCAGTAACCTGATGTGTTGCATGATAACAAGTTTCCCTGATAAAACGGACAAGTAAAATTCTTTAAGAGATCTCTCCAAAGATTAAGCGTAGAAGTCATAACATTGTCAGACTCAGTATGTTAAGGTTAAGAAAGGATCAAAGTAGATGCAACAGAACCTGGGATATTTTCTTCTTTTATTCCATATTGTAGCAGGTTTCCTGCCGCTGTAGATCACCCAACACAAACCAGAGACGAACCAAGAGCGTTTTATTGTTAGACACTCAGATAAACATAAAGCGTCGTGTTGCTCTGCTTGGCTTCTGTGGCGCATAGGGTCAGTCTCTTTAATCATATATCGTACGCCGTTGGTGTGACCTTCGACGTCCGTGGCAACTCCCTCCAGGTTCATTACTCTACTGCGTTTGAGAGAGGGAGTGATTAGATAACTGGTGACAGCTGTCCTAATCAACTGGCCTAGCGCTGGTCTCCTGAGTCGCCTGCACACCTCTCTCCTGCAGCTGGACGCCACCATCAGCATCAGAATCAGAATCAGAAATACCTTATTGATTCCAGGGAGAAATTGTGTTTGTTCGAATAGCTCCATGCAAGATTGGAAATATAAGCTTATAAGCTTTACAAAATATATAAAATGAAATATGTACAATACAATAACATACCCACACTCACACCATACATTTGACATTTTCCATGTCAATATCTGGTGTCTACATTACCTACAACTAGGGCTAAGCGATATGACTTCAAATCAGTATCATGATTATTTCAAACTTTTACCTTGATTATGATTAATAAATGATTATTTTATAACATCTTTCCCCCATTGGGGCGCATCACTTGGCGCATTACCCAGTGTTGGTCAGCAAGAGACTCTGCTCCTCTGCTCTTTTCTAATCACTCACATATACAACCCATCTTTATAAAACCCTGCTGAATTCATATTTACGTGTTCATGGATAAACGGTGGGACACACTCCAGCGCACGCATTTTCTCGTCCCTGTCTCGCTTAAAGGTTCAGTGTGTAGAACTTAGTGACATCTAGTGGTAAAGTTGCATGTTGCAGCTGAATACCCCTCACCTCACCCGCTCCTTCTAACATGAAAGAGAACCTGTGGCAGCCTTCAGTTGTCATAAAAACTCAAAAGGTGTTTAGTTTGTCCAGTCTGGGCTACTGTAAAAAACACGGCAGCCTTCGTAGAGAGGACCCGCTCCCAATGTTAATATAAAGTATTTAAATATAAAGAGCCCATTCTAGGGTAAAGAGAACCACAATTCTTACAATTTAGATGAAACACACTGGTGAAAACGTAACTTGTATTATTTTATATTGAATTTCTGCCAATACATCCTTTTCACCTAAATCTTCCACACTGAACCGTTAACACCAACTGGTGATCACATTTATTTAGTTATTAATCGATGATGTCTGATCATTCCCGTCCCTTTAATCCTGATGTCCTTGCTATGCGTCACATTACGGATTTTGTGTTGTGTGTGAACTGCGTGCGTGCAAAATGTTGGACTTTTTGTCAATGTGTTTAAACACGTCTCCTAAACTTTAGAGTTAATCAAAAATACACAAAGTAAACTTCAGGTCCTGTAGCCTATGTGTGCTATTAACTTCTGATTCGTGTTGGTGTTAATTGTTAACGTGTAATCTGAGCGCAGGTCAGTGGGAGAGTGAGAAAGGAGGACATGCAGCAGGGTGATGCATCATGGAATGTAGTGGGAACCCGACAATTAGGTCAGTTAGAGGTTATAAATATCGGATTAGATACATTTTCGGTTAATTGCCCGGCCCTACGGGCTCCTCAAACAGAGGTCTCGATTGCTCACTTTTTTCAAATTGAAACCAATCGATTAGTGTAGAAAGATGGACGACCCACTTCACCCACTGAATACAAACGTCGCTATCTTGTGTAGTCTGTGCTGTAGCGATCAATGGCTGGAGCACTGATATTGAGGTCCTGCCAATACACACATTTGACCAATTGCAAGCCGGTCTTTGTTGTCAATCGTTTTGTTTCACACTTGCCATACGTCAGAGTGTCTAAAATGACAGAAACCATGTTTGAGATATTTGGTCCATGTCCCATCAGCTACCATGAAGGAGGCAGGGTTTATAACCTATACTGCAGCCAGCCACCAGGTGGCGATCAAGATGCTTTGGCTTCACTTCATGTTGTTCTTCCTTATAGACTGTCTATGATTAGAACATATGCACAGATTTTCATACACTGCCCTCCACTTGTCAGATGAAGAGACTATCCATCGAGAACCTGCAGCGCATTCGATGTACAACTTTTATGCTCTGTGTCATGTCTGAGAGAGTTTTTTTAAATCTCTGTTTTAAATGCATCTTACTGCTGCACACTAAGCCTTGGGGTAATCGAAACCTTCCCATACTCTGGGGCTCTGTCAGCCTCCAAACCAACAGAGCCATGCTGTGCACTAGATCACTGTATTGAATTTCTATATAATTAAAGTCACTGGGGGACAAGGTAAGAGAGAACTTTTAAGTGGAAGATGCACAGGAACTATAGGGAATAAATAGCTACTCCCATCAGTTGAACAAGCTCTAATGCGTTTCACTCAATTTAGCCAATGGACTTAGCCCATTGCTGTTTACGTGATTGCTATTTCCTATTCTGCTATCTGTCACTGACTCTCCATTGCATTTGCCTTGAAGAACAGGCACGGCAGAGTAATTTGGCAGCACTAATCAATACTATTCACTCTGTGCGAAGGGCTTATCAATTTCCAGCCAGTGCTTTGAATAAGAGTCGAAGAATTTGGCTTATTCATTAGGTACATTTGCTTCTTTTTTTTCATTTCTTTTCTACCTCTGAAAAGTATTTTAAGACAGTGCCATTTCATTTGCACAGAAATCAATTCACGCTTCTCCCCTTCACTCTTGAAATGCAGGTAAAAACAGTGGCAGCGCAATTACAAGTGAAAATTACTGTGTTTTCATGTTTGTCTCGGTTCAGCAGTGGCAACTCGTCTTATTGAATGCTAATAGGGGGTTTGTGGACTTGCAGGGCCCGGGAAGAGGGAGACCTATCTGTGAATAATGGATGAGTTAATGTCATCCAGAAACCCCTTGCTCCTGAAAAACACATAGTTATTTTTTCAATATCTTTGTAAACTTGAGCCCATTTTCCACTGGTCAAAAAAAAAAAACACTATCATCCGGCTTTTGTCTGCAATGGGAATGGATACAATTGGCATTCACTCCAGGGTCATATGATTTTGCAGTCGAGACAGGATTTTTCTCAGGCTCTGATCGGCAGTGATGGAAAAGAGACACGGAAACAGAAAGGCAAACTCCTCTACTGGCAATGGGAAAGGAGTCAATTGCCTTTTTCTCAGTTTTTACCCACATTTTGATATTGGTAACTTAGCTATTAAATCATACTCCAAAAGAAGGCACTGATACAAACAATAGCTTAAGTTCTATTTAGGACCATGATCTCTTTCTGCTGCAGGTAAGTTATCCTACACTTCTATCGTAGTCTGATTGTTACTTTCGATTAACTGAAAATAGCTTGAAACAAAAGACACAGGTTGCTAAGTACCTCAGCACAAAGCATTATCCCATGTCACTGTTAATCCTTACACCCACCGTCTGTGTGTGTGTGTTAGTGAGAGAGATGGGTATGGTTTGGATAGCACCTAGGCATTAAGCCATATTTTCTGGATCTTCATAGACCCAAAGGGAACGACTCTCTGCCAATTTAAAACTCCAATTTGCACCTCTCCTCTCCGTCAGATTTATTTTACATTGCAACCCATCGGCTCCCCCCCCACCCAGCCCGAGGAGTCCAAGTCAATAATCCACTTCTATCCCATCACATAATTTCAGTCGAGGGAAAGACACACAGACAGGGAGGAAAGTTTAGATAGTGAGGTTATGGATAGACGACTGGTTGTTTAACTGAACGATTGATTTAGCTGCTCACTTATCCAATAATGGGTTCGAAATTGTTTTTATCTGGATTTTTTTGTCATGTAAACAGAATTCTTTTATCGCAGCAAATCTATGTGTTACAAAAACGTCCGAATTTAGTTTAGCATGGGTGGCTGCTGAAAAAGTGTGTATATGTTGATACAAACTCAAAATGTTATAATAAAATTGTATTGTTTATCTCCTGCTCCACATGCTGGAATAACTCCGTAGTAGTGAATACAAACAGTAAATCATTGAACGAACACAGAAAGCTGATGAACGTGTTTTTTACTTAAACATCATTTATTATTTTTCTTTTACTCTAACTCTCCTATTAATGTTGTTGTGTCTTAATTTCCTAAATAATTTGAGCAATCTGTCAAAGTATTTTAACCCTGCTTATGTGGTTTTAAAATAATCACATTGCATAAACTTTTAAAGACGCTCAAATGGTTTTGAATAATTTGAAATGTATAATTCAATATAAAAAATATGTACTAGGTGTCAAACTAATGATTGTTTTCATAATAATTTATAAAAAGCAGCAAATCATCACATCCAGTAAATGTTTTGAATTTTTTCTTGAACAGTATGATAATTCTTTTAATTTCTGTTTGACTGATCAATTAATTGAGCAATCATTACAGCTTTAATATGTACTAAGTGGAACATTTCACTGATTAACTACTCAGTGCTCTTTGGTTGATCAAATATTTATAGACGTGTTTTCAAAACCTCAAACTTGTTTTAAGCCTTTTATACTGAAATATTATTTTTCCTTAGTGGCCAACATAGTGTAGATGCTGATCTGGGTAGATCTGTCAGGAACTCATATTGCCTTATACTAAGGAGGATGTTCTAGAGGGAATCCATGTCTGTGTTGAATCTCAAAAATGAACCTTCTGGTATTTTTGTTGTGCTTTTACAGAAGAGCTACGGAAACTCAGCTGGTCTGGAATCCCAAGACAGGTCCGACCGATTACGTGGAAGCTCCTCTCGGTAAGTTTGACGCACACACTTACAACACACATGCAAATACAGTTAATATACACCGTGCAGTCAAACTCCAACACAGTGAGACAATCACTAATCTTTGTAAGATGTAGACACACTTGGATACAAAAGCACGCCGAGACAAAAACCAGTTCAACCTCATACCGCAGGGGAAGACACAGATTAATCAAGTACACACACTTGCACACACAGATAAAATCACACAAATAATGAACACATTACAGCTGATCTTAGGCACACACACACACACACACACACACACACACACACACACACACACACACACACACACACACACACACACACACAAAGTTGCTGTCATGTTGTATTGGCGTACCCCCTCCCTTTTTTGATTTATGGAGACTGGTTACAGTCCTGCTTTTTTTTCCAAACTTCAATAGGGAAAATTAATTGCGAGGCACAAATAATTTATTCATGAGAGGCGCCGTGTGTTTACTCATTAAGCTATTGTTGTGGTATACAGCTCCTAGTCTGCAGAGAGAAGACTGGCTTTTTGAGCACCATGACTCTTCCATTAATTACCGCACAATAGCTAATGTGCCGCAGAAAAGATGTCATTAAAGGTGTGTGCGTGTGTGTGTGTTTGTGTTTTTTTTCTTCTTGTGGTGGGAGGGTTACCTACTGGGTGCTTTAACCATTAACGGCTGCTTTGTTTATTGCTCGGCTGAAGCGAAGGCTCATAGGGCTACATGAAGCACTGGCAGTAGTGTGGGCAGCCTGGTTCAAGGGAGGGTAGGGGCACCTTGGTAATTTGTGTGTATTTGTGTATATATGTGTGTGTCTGGGTGTTTCATCCTTCTGTAAATGCCTCTATAGAATGTGTTGCATATATGTGTGGGCGTGTATAGGTCTTCAATCACATATGTTTATTTGTGTTGTATACATATGTAAAGAAAACGCTGCAGTGAACTTTGGGGTAACAATGCACAGATGGCCTATGGCCTGTATATATTACAGTTGGACCGCCTCTGCTTCCCTGCAGAGAAATTAAACTGGAGGCTGCGGAGAAAAGGATTGTGTGGAGGGCAAAGAAAACCACAAAATATCTTGAAAGTATTAAGGAACAAAACCACAGTTGGTAGTATGAAGAAAAAGAAAGTAAAAAAAATGATGGCAAGAGAGAACTATCCTCCATAGGTTCTTCCTCCACTGTTAATCAAATCTTAGCCTCAAGGGGAAAGTTTGACATTTTGGGAAAGACAACTCGACAATTAGACCTTCAGTGGTGCTGATGGTCAGGTCTGTGGAACTTTGGAGAGATCCAGACTAACTGTCTCCTCTTGATTTCCATCTTTATGCTAAACTAAGCCAATTGCCCCTTGGCTCTGGCTCGAAGACGCAAGAGTGGGATCATTCTTCTCATCGAACTCTTACTAAGAAAGTGAATTTGCCAAAATGTTTCTTCAAATTCACCCGAAGTCTTAACGTGTAAAATATTCACCCTGTGTAGCATTGAAAGCTTGGCGTAGTTGTCGTTGTATGCCACCTGCCGCTACACGCACAGTTGCAGCTGAAACTATGAGGTCTGACTGTTTGCATTGACAGTAACAACTTTATGGATGATGATGTGAGTGTGCCAAATAGCACTGCACACAGCTATACAATGCAGCAACAGTGCAAATTGCCAAGTTAGAGATCTCTTATGTTATTATGAGAAGTGTCAACATTTATTTTGGTTCATTATGAAACAAATTAGAATATGGTCAGCCGCCACAGTCTAGATTATTAATAGGACACACTACTGGTCTATTAAAACCCTTAGGAGTGGTTCACTGAAGCCTCGTTCACTGTTTTATTACAGTACATGCAGGTCTTAAAGTTTTCAATTTACCCTCATCAGAAAAGAGCTTTAGTTGAAATAGAAATAGTTAAATTTGTCCGTACAGCTTAGCTCCGGTAGCGTGGGCACTCATTGTTATACAAAGGGCAAGTGTCAATAAAAAAAAAAAAAGTTCATCATTTTAAAGTAATTAATCCTTTTTAATTAGTTATTCCATCTGTCCATTTTGGGCCAATTATGCAGATTCAGGTCATCATTATTTAATTGTGTCATGAGAAATCATTGTAACATATATGTCTGGGGAATCCTGAAATAATTGGGACATTATCCATCCGACTTTTATACTGATGTATAATTGTGAAACAGGTATTAAATAGCATTATGTGTAAGCTTTCAATGCAATATAACAGACTATAACTCATCTTCATTGGGGACATTACTGAATTTAGATTAAAATATTGGAGTTATTTTGACACTGCAAACCTCCATAGACCCATAGATAAAGTAATCTTCACACCTCATGAGTATTTCAATTGCTTTCTAGATCTCGTGTCTCGTGCAGTATGAATTATCTCAGGGTTAAATCCAAGGTTCAGATTAAAGTGAAAAGTGGGCACGGTGTCAAAAGCTATCATATCTCGTGAAGTTTCATAACACTTGACTGCCTTTTCTGTCCTGTGTGGGGTATGACCCAGTGGAGAAATAGATAGGAGGGGATCAGGCTCAAAAAATCTATTCTCCCTCTTGCGCACACGTACACACACATTGAGACTCACAGCCCATGCTGTATTCCATAACCTTGTCCGAGGCACCTAATAAAACTTCACTCCAGTGGCGTCCCTTGTGCCCTTCTCCTGCTCACCAGTGTGCACCAACTTATTTGATTTTTTTCCCCCAGCAGGCACGCTTGAGCCCCCCTCCTTTCCTTTACCTGACAAAGACGAGAAACAAGATTTCCCACTGTGGTCAGCACTCGGCAGCGCTCTCCCAAGGGCCTTCATTTACCACCACATCACAGAAAGCATCTACTCTCATTAGGCAGAGTGAAAATTTAAAAGCAGGCAACTTTTAGCCTGACTTTAATCCCTCTACCTCTGTCCATGTTTTCGAGCAGGCTGCACAGGTCGCCCCCAGCCCCAGAAACACATCCGGTTAAAATTCCCGTTATTTCAGAAATAATACCTTTTTATTTAATTTGTTTAAAGAGCACTTGGTGTCCGAGCCTTGAGCAGAAAAGGAGGAAATTAAATGGATTTTCTGCTTTGTGAAAGAATGTCAGCCTTTGGCAATATGTACATTTGCTAATGGAGTGTGGCTGTTAAATGTGAAGTAGTGGGAGAGGAGAAAACTAACTGGCTGTGGAAATATTGATAAGGCTAAAGGGTTAGATGAGATGTATCAAGAAGCAGCGGCAGCAGGGACAGATTTAGCGATTATTATGTTAAACTCTTACCTTACAACAGCACGCATAATTATATCGCCTGAGAGAAAAGATCAATGTGATTTCATTCATTTGAGGCAAAGTTGTACTCAACTGTTGACAAACACAGGTCCAGAAATGTGTATGTGTGTATATATTCACTCATTAGCATTTGAACTATCAAGCATATTCTATTGTGAGTGGTAATAAACCTGTGATAACACCGGTGTTACCGATTATACTGGACAATTAACACGAAAAGCATGTGCTGGCTTGGATCTGTAGAGCACTTAGTCTGATCTTTAACATTAGATTTCACAGTGTTTCCCATTAATTACCCAGATTTTGCCCGTCCAGTTCTTATTTTATCATTAATGATTTCTTACTTAATTAAGTACTAATTTTTAGCTGCACCCTTCTGTCTCTCTTTCTCTTCTGCTGGACCTTAAAAACATCCATAACGTTTTTACCATCCTTTAAAATTGAATACTCATTATCCTTATCCCTCAAATCTCCTCTGGTCACGTGATTTTGATGAGCAAGACCCTATCACCGGACACCTGTTGTCTATCTAATACTCTCCACCAAAATAAGCTACTGAATACATTTCGAAAAAAAAAATCAGCCCCATAGTTGCAGAGTTTTGCTTCATTACTTCCTTATGTTTTGACCCATGTGTGTTTGCAGTTCTTTTTTGTGTGGATGTGGATTCAGGAACCTTGTTTACTGTGTTAGGATTGTTGGGCCTTGGTGGAGGTCTGTGCTCTACTAAGTGTCATTCTTGTTTCATACGTGTCATTTTTATCATATGAAATTGATTCTCAAGGCATGTTTCCAAACACACCAAAACTAAGCTTGCCCGATTTCTGTATAAATGGTTCATGCATAGACTCAGAGACACATTTTAAAAGTAAGTCAAATTTAGTTTCTACAACTCTCGCCGGGCCTTTAGCAGGACAGTTTGTTTTTCGTCTGCTCTGCCAAGTTGATGTGCTCCTGCTAAGCAGAAGTCAATTAAGACTGTAAAGGGAGAAAAAAACTATTTCATTTAAATTCCCCAAATGGATTCCCTAAGCATATTTCCCCTGTTTTTTACAGAAAGTTTACTGATGTGGAGGAGTGAGCAGTAGAATGTTGTGAGGGAGAATGAGGAGATGAACTTTCTGTAGGCTGACAAACAGAAGCTGCACTGAAGCTCAAAGCTTTTAGCCTTCCATCTCATTATCTATTTTCTTCTAATCTCCACTCACCCTTTTTAACCAGTCGACCACAAAGTAGATGAAAATGAGTCACTCAGATTCCAGGATGAATTCACTTGGACCTTGGTTATTTTGAATGCTGTGCTTTTTAAAAGACAGGCGAGCTGCTCGTGCTTTTTGCACGCTTTTATTTCAACCCAGTTATTCTTGAAACTTAAAAAACTGTATAAAATATATGTAGAAGAATTTAAATAATTTTGAAGCATTTATGGGTGAGAAACCACAGAAAAATTACAGCTAACATGTATTAAAAAAAAATTCACCCCCGACTTTGCCCGTCCCTTCGCTCGTCGTATGATGTCGGAGAAACACACGGCAAGCCAGTTAGCCAGTCAGGTTTTTTACTTCCACTGTTCACATTGGTCACTAAATGTGAATAAAACTTAACTACCTTACCTAATCCGTGAACTTGATTTGCACCTGAGGCGTGTGATTTTATTTGGCAACTCCCGCGCTGCTTCACAACGTCATCAAACTATGTCTTTTGTTATTGTTTTGAATGAGAGACCTCTAGTGGCTGAAGTTACATACTGTACGTTTAACAGTAATGATAAAGACAGTGAAGTGTGCCTGCGTGCGTGCACTAATGCAGCTGCAACATGACTGACCTCCACTAAGCTGTCTATTAACCTTCCAGACACACGCACTCTTTGGCAGTGTGTACCCCCCACCGGTGCCCACTGCTCTGTAGCTGACCCTGCTGTGTTTTGTGTTTGTGTTTGTGTTTGTGTTCATGCATCGTGTGTGTTTGCATATGGAGCAGTTCCATCATGTGATGATGTGTGGACTTTTCGGCAGCGAGACTGTGGAAATCGTCCCAGTTGGTGCATCATCCTGATTCCTGCCAGCACAAATGTGAACATTTTGGCTGACTGGCAGAAGTTGGGGAGGTGGGGGCAGGAAGTGTAGATGAGTCAGGACTCTGCCTCCTTCAGAGAGTTGTGGTTGAGCAGGGATTTACTTTTTTGCTCTCAGGGTTAGTGAGTGAAACCAGCAGATCAAGAGAATAAGAAATAATTTGGATGATCCTTCCAGAGAACGAGAAATGTTAGGGTTGGTACAGCCAGGTGTATATGTCTGTTTCTGTCTGCAGGCAAAGTGTGTAACCAATAATCCATTAGACTCTCTAGAGCTCTCCTGGGGCCTTTCCCAAGAAAAAGAAAAAATCTAGATAAGAGAAACTTTTTGCTGTTTTTTCTATTGATTTTCTTTTTGACAGTGGCCCAAGAATTGATAGTTTGTGCGTGTCTGTATGCTTGTGTTATAAAAAAAAAAGTGGTAGCCTGTTTCCAAACACAACAGACAGTGAAGTCGTCACAAAGACAGAAACGCACACAGGTAACAACCCTTGATCACCCTTTAAGGCCTGTTATGTTTTCATGTGTTTTCGCTTTATGTGGAAAAGTATCTCTGTTGGTGCAGGTAGAGGAGTTTAGTTTGATGATGATTCTACTAAAGCCATTCCAAAACAGAGCTGTGTCTGAACTGCAGCCAAATGGGCTGTCAGAAAACAAAAAATGCTCAGTTTAAATTGTAAGTGATGTCAAACACAAGAAAGAGACACAGACTGTGTCTTAAAAACTATGTGCAGCCTGGAGCAATGGAATTTTAAAGGGCAAATATAATTACACTTCTCATTGGATGGTCCAATAGCTTCCGAAAACCCCTCCCCGCACATCTTCCCGACAACCGATTTGTGGGGGCTTGTTTCGACTTAATCTGTAACTTTCTCAAACCATAGAAGGCCTTCCAGACTGTCTGGAAATGTACAATGTTTTCCCCATTTCAACATTGGGTCTCCCTCTTTTCTATCATGGCTGATCTTGACTGTGGCTGGATCAGGTATAAACATTAGCGCGGTCAGACAAGACGTCAAATGAACCACTTATAACCTGACCCCTATGTTGACCTATATGTAACAAAATTAGCTCCAAGGTCCTTTTACTTTTGAGCTTTAAGGAGGTCGCAGCTGCATCTATTGATGATCTTTAATGGATGGCGTTGGCTCAGGTTGCATCCCGTGACCCAAGTGTGTCACTTTATTTACATCCTATTAGACGTTATTCAAAACAAATTGGAACCGTTGGACGAAAAAATATGAACAAAATAAAATCTCAAATCAAGGGCCACTTACAAGTTTTAATTTTATCTTGAACTTTAAATGGATCAGGCCCCTGTGTCATCTTGGGGCTCTTCCTTTGGTCCAAAGTTTTTTACGACAACAAATAAGTGAGTTTAGAAAAAAATCCAGTTAGTATGTTTTTGCGAAGCTTTTAACAGTCATCAAAATGTCACATGTCTAAAAGATTTATGAAAATAGGAAGAAAGCCTGGTTGTCATTGCTTAGTATTGACTCTCTGGGCTCTTATCTCCAAACTAATGATGCAGGAGAAAATAAAAGTCTAAAATTGGTCACTCATTCTAATTTATACAGTATTTACCTCAAGACATTATGTTAATCCAACCGACTAACTGTCTACAATATTTTTTATACATTTATTAAATTAAATGTAACCTGATTTAAACAAATTGGTTTAAATGACCAAAATGTTGAGGAAGGATTGATGCATGAACTCTGTGAATCTCTCCAGCAACAGAACACAGACTCGTGCGCACAAGGCATTGTAAAACATGTCACAGCTACATGAAGGACATTTTTCTGGGAAGAGCTTGACAATCCAGCTTTTTATCACGGGGACAAGTTTTCAGGGCCAGCAGTCATGTTTGAGTCGTGTTTTTGAAGATTTTAACTTTGTGAATATTTCAGAGCCCCTGGTCCCAGCTCGCGCTTTTAATAGACCTCAGATTTGTTGTTCAGTTTGGAGAGGACTTTCTCATCGTTGCATAAGCCTGACTGCACAAGGAGGATACACACTTTCACAAATGTATACTTGCAAACTGTCTGACAAACACACATAAAGACACACACACACACAGAGAGGGAAAGGTACCTCCCCAAAGAAGCAGAAAGCATTTGGGTAAGCAGCCGCAGAAAGTTTTCTTTGCAAAGTGAGGTGTGTCATTTATAGACTTTGTAGTCCCTGGTGGTGGCGTTTGGTTTCTGATTTGGCTAAAAGACTCGGAACAAGATGAGGGTTTAGAACAAGAGTTTTGAAATAAAGGCTCATTAAATCGTTTATACTGACGGATAAATAAGCTTGAGACATGAAACACTGTGCGGTCTCTGGGAAGATGGTCTGACTGAGTATTTATGGATCTCAATTAACGAGTCCCATGTGGAACCCACTCGAATATCAGTGTTTTTTAAAACAGACAGGTTTATTAGTTTGGAGACTATCACCAGTGACTTTGTGGTGCTTTTATTTCAGCCTATACTGCTGCCACAAGGCATAACAAAAGTTTACAAATATGTGCATTTAGTTGTAATTTAAGATTTCAGGGAAATTATTTAAAAAAGCTTGCTGCAATTTATATGAGATTAACTCTAGCCTCCCCAGCAGTCATTTAGATTTGTGTAGACTTGAAACAGCAGAACAAAGCTCGACTGGCTCTGTCCAGAGCTTACAGCCTGTTAACATCTTTAAAATGCTACATGCACTGTTCTCCCCATACAACCAGATATTGTTGTTTTTAAGCCTCAGTGTTTCTAGAGATAAAAAAAAGTTCATAGTGTTAAGTTCATCTGTTCACACATGGCAATGAAATGCGTCTTTAAGTGTCTCCCATATTTACAAACACGTGTACGTTATTTCTGTTACTGAAGACCGAATGATGTTGTATTTACCCAGTTTTAAAGGTCTCTACATCTGTGTCCATCGATGTGTTAGTGTGTCTGTGTGTCCGTTGAAAGCAAGAGATGTAAAGAGAGAGAACGCGTGGAGTCAGGAGGGACTGAGTGAATCAATGTCCTGCGCTGCTCTGCTATTGAATAAGATTTAACCTATTCCCAAAAAAAAATTATGTGGCCACAAAGAAATAAGTGTGTGGGAGTGTAGAAATGAATTTGATTCTTTATGAAACTCGAGCAAGTCAGAGGATGGCAACTGAGTCGGTGCTCCTTCATATGGTGCCCAGGATGCACTTGCATTCACACTGCCAAAAGAATTTGGCCAGGACGCATTTAGGTGAGTTCAGACCTGCACTTAGTACTGAGCACCTGTTCTCTGATCAGTCAGGAGAGATGTTAATACCAGGTCTGAACGGGGTTAGCAGATCTTTAACTGGCAGACAGAGCGTAGAGATCGTCAGAGTGGTATCAGTCCTCTCATCCATCTCTCAGCAAATATGCAAATATTATCAAAGCTTTATTTTCCATTTTTACTTTCAAACTGAGCTCTTACTGCTCAAATATTTCCCATTCCTTGTAGGTTCCAAAGTCAGAAATCAGTTCAATAAAAAAAAAAAAAATCCCCTCATTACACTTTTTTATGTCTTCTCTTTGACTTTCTTCATCTTCTTCTCCTTGAAATCTTTCTCTCCCTCTCTTCATCCGTATTTCTCCATCTCTTCCACAGGGTTACCTTCCTGCCAACGCGGAGAGGAGAGAGAGCGTCCTACAGAGGAAGAGACAAGAATACTTCGGCTTCATCCAGCAATACTATGACTCCCGCAACGACGAACACCATCAAGACACATACAGACAGGTACGTACGCATACAAGCACACACACAAACACATTCCTAGTACTGTTCACATGTGTGTTTTATCATTTCTTCAACATTTGACTTTTCATTTTAATAAACACTTCTCTGAATCCAAGAGCATGAAGGACAGAATGATCGACAGACGGCAAAGGATTCAATTTCCATGAAAACTTCTTGTCCCTATTGTGTTTCCTCAGCACGGACTTAGGACACAAAGCTTTGTATGTGTATGTTTGTATGTGTTCTGACAGGATTGGACCCTGCAGAAAGGATTACGAGAACTAGAACGAGAAATTGTGTTTTTTTTCATGTCCTTTTCTTCCTCTCCCTCATGTACTCATTGGACTTTTGTCTGTCTGTGTGTCTGTCTGTGTGTCTCTCATGGAGGAAGTGTGTTCACGGTCTTTTCACAGTCACCGCAACCCGCCTCGAGCTTCAGAGAGCTGCTTAAATGAGCACTTATATTTGGCTTTGAAAACAGTATCTGCGTTTACTCTCTCTCCCTCCCTCTCTCCCTCTCTCCCTCCCTCCCTCTCTCCCTCTCTCTCTCACTCTCTCTCCCACTCCCCCACATACTCTTTCTCTTTTTTAACACTTGACTACTTCCTATTCATTTCAGGCAGATAAGAAACATCAAAGTGAGCTGTCGATAGCAAAAACACACATTCCTCACACTCCGTCCAATTTCCCATTGATCTCCTCTACGCTGTGGCAGAAAGCTGGCACACTTTGTTTTGAAGATTATTTGGATCACGTCTGGATGATTTTAATTTTTTGGGGTAAATTCTGCACAACCATCACTGTTTGTGTTGACAGGGATTTCTAGAGAATTTTTTCGTTATTTGTTTGTGTGATTATGTTCGTTTGTTCATATGTTTCTCTGGCGCTCTAATCCCACATGACGGCAGATTTGTATGTACTCTGTCTTTACGTTTAAGTGTCTGTAGATGCATTTGCATACATATGTGTGTCTCATTCTCAGTTTGTAAACGTCTGTGTCAATATGGGTCCATCATCCACCCTGAGTCTCCATCTGTATCCACAGTCGATTTATTTTCTCTTTTCTGTCCATCTGTCTCTTTCATATATGTATGTTGTTGGTGATTTGCCAAAACAGCTTGTGTGTATGGGTGTGCACGGATTCATATGGATATCTCCATTGTGGAAGTCCCAGCTTGCACTGTAGTCCTTTTGAAGTCATGCTGCAGTCTCATTGCATCCCAAGAGAAAGTGCTTTTAAAAAAAATCTATCTTTGCTCTTTTTTTGAGCCATCGGAAGAAAAAGATTGGTCTGGTGCTGTGTGTTTTAAACGACAAATTCAGCTCCATTAAACAATGCATTTGACCACCACTGTAAAAAAAAAGACTCAATTTCCCTTTAAGAGTAAATATGCTCCTTCCCTTCTTTAAAACATCCGGAGGGAGCTGATCATTGGCCAAAACTGGTTTACATGCAGATTAGCATTGGGAGGAGAACCAAGGCACTTTACTGTTTACTCTTGTTTATCGTGAATCATACATCCACCCATAATTAACATAATACAAACGCACACAGAGGAGAGTATATATAGGAGCAGATGTCTCTATAGCCTCTCACTATCCAGAAATTAATTGCTATATATCCCGGATAGGGATATGGCGATCGAGGGACAGAGTTGTGGTATTGATTGGTATCAACCAATCACCAGTCAGTCAACTTATTTTATGTATTTCACTTTATTTTGGCCATCTAATAACATAGAGGTGGTGGGGCTTATAATTTATAGTCCAGCCAGCAACCAGATGATCGAGGCACTTCAGCTTTACTTTTGGGGAGACATCATGTTGCCCATCTTTATATACAGTTTGTGCATGAAGGGACTTCTACACGTGTTTGTGTGTGTGTGAGTGAAAGTCTGTGTGAGTGTGTGTCTAACATCTCTCTCCCATGTTAGATCCACATAGACATTCCTAGGATGAGTCCTGAGTCTTTGGTGCTGCAGCCAAAGGTGACAGAGGTAAGGTGGACAGTGCGGACAGGTTCTGTGGACACAACTCGACCTACAGTCCTGTCAAGCCCCACACACCCTCACAAACAGTCCGCCGTCCAGTCTGGACCGTTTCAGCTGGCTTGGCTCCAGTCGCTGTCCTGCATCCGTCTGGCTCCCTTCTGACGAATCTGTCCTCCTGTTGTCCTGTTCATCCGCAGGGTGGACGCTCTGAAATGGTGCAAACGTGGTCTCTCCCTCACACACAAAACCACACATTGCAAACACCTTCTGTCACAGAGACAGCTTGACATTCATAGACACATACGAGAGACCATGGCTGCTATCCATTTCAGATTCACCAAAACCCCCTGTTTGCCTTCAATCAAGGACACCAATCCACTAACTGTTGCGGTCTCTCTGTCTCTGTCACTGCCTGTAATGGCCAGATCTGTGCTAGCCTGCCCGTTGCTTCAGTGTTTGTCTTTTTTTTCTCCCTCTTTCTCTCTGCAGATTCACATTGACATACCGAGAACTAATCCTCTTATTCCTCTTTTCCAACAAGCTTCTGTCCAAGAGGTGAGACCACCCCCAATCCCCAAATCCCTCCTCTGCACACACACCACCTCACCTGGCAGGGTTTTCCCTCCTCTGCTTTCAGGCAGATGTATACTGGCATCAACCAGTGACTTGAATCAAAGTAATTAACGATACAAAAAAATCACCCAGACACAGACAGAGTAAATGACAGTATGTGGTGTGTTAATGGTATCAGTGGCATGTCACATTAGTATAATCATACAACTGAAGGAAAATTGAAGATGTCCAATTATGTTTTTTGTAGTTCCCAGTCTGCCTCTGGAGTTTGAATCGGGAAAACCTTTGCTTCAGCACACTGCATGGTCTGGCATGCGTACACTTACAAACAGAAAGACAAACTAAGGCTACATCCATTCTACTAAAACCGTGTTAAAACTAAACTAAAACGATCTCTGTCAAATCGAGTGTTTTGGCTTCGTATCAGTTTTAATCCCCGTCAATACTAACACACCTGAAAACGCATATCAAGGGACCACTCGCACATCGGAAGCATTTGTTAGTTGCAGAAAGACCTAGGCTACACATGAGATTGCTCGAGCAATGGCTTGTGTCCTACGCATATTAACAGTTGTGTCATTGTAATATGCAGAATTTAACAGGGTAAGCAACGTTGCATTCTACAGTAGTAGCCAATGGCTAATGCCCGTTGTTTTCTTACGAAAGTGTGATAGGAGACTGAAAAAGTTTTCAAGTTTCCTATGTTTTCAAACTTAAACAGGGTCAGCAGTTTTCAAAGGTCCGTTTTCGAAGGAGAATGCAGTAGTGTGGATGTAGCTTTAGAACACATACAGAGGAATCCAATCATACCTGGAGTCTACACACGATCAGATCCACATAAACTTTCACTCTGCTTAGCACTCATATCTCTTTGTTCTACTTTGTTTGTTCTACACAACAAAGCATGTCTTGTTACCGTTGGGTGCTGTGTTGCGGGGGATATAAGAACTAATTATCTGAAAGACCTTTTAAGCATTACGTTGATGAAACAGGAACTATCAGTGGTATTTAGGGCACATTAAGAAAACACACAGCAAGGCAGACATTTCTAGAATCTGTATATATTCACTCAGTTTAAGTTGCTTGGGAGAACAGAGTCGCTTAAATACTTGAAATGTAAATATGGTGTTTTATGTTCCAGCTGTAATAAGAATACTTTTGTGTAGGAAGTTGGCTCATCAGGCCTGAGGGACTATCAGGGCTCCTCTCCCGACACAGCTTAACAAGGAAATTAACTCGACGCCATTCATATCTATGGGGTTAAGCTGATCTTATTATTGCAGTGCTTCTGGGAGGTCCTGTCATACATAGAACCACTGGCCTGAGAAGCAGAGAACTGAAAACACCGATAGGAAAATCCCATAATGAGGTGCAGGCTAATGAGGTGGCCAGTGCTCTGGACTGCTCTGTGTACACACCTACACATAGGTGTGTGAGAGAACACACACTCCTGAAAGCACACAGACACACACCGATATACAAATGCATGCATTATAAAAGGGAAATGAGGAGGCTTGCTGTGATCTGTGCACTAAGGCGCACACATGAACAGGCACATTAACTCATACCCTCAAACACAGTCCCACATGGCGCCCCAGGCAACACCACCTTCTATTGCCCCAGTCTCGCACTGGATGCAACTCGGGGCTGCGACCAGGGAGGTTAGGAGGGGGAAAAAATGATATCAGACAATGACGAGGCCGACTCTTGTATCTCATGTTCAGTATGTACGACTACACTGTAGTGTACAGTGTTTTGCCTGTCACCTCATTTTCCCCTCTCCCAGAACCAACATCTCTCTCCCTCTCTGTCCCCACACACCAGCTCTCCCTCCCTCTTTGTTTTTCCAATGAAAGCCACCGGTGAGCTTTGAAATATTCAAGCAGCGTGCTCCTCATATATTTTGGTATGCAACAGACTCCAAAGACCCCCTTTTTTATATGGTTTTGCTGCGGCGCCACCTGAAAATCACCTCTGCTTCATTTCATTAACTTGTTTGTCTCTGCCAACCTCCCCTCTCCCTCTGCCCCCTCCTTCCCACGGGGCTCGCTTAGATTTTGTGTAGATGGAAGGCGACGAAACAACCTGTTCCATTTTCGGGTAGAAAGGGATATTTCCTAAGTGCTATCTAAGTGTTTTGAGTTTTTCTTGTTGTGGAGAACAATACAGTCTTGACAGGATATTGATAATCAGCAATTACAACGTTCCCGACGTGGAAAGAAAGCGTACACTTCTGCCTCCGAATCCTGACCATAGGCAGAAAGGAAGGAGGAAGAACAAATAACATTTCCTTTTTTCATTTCAATCATTAAAGTGATGCATTTGGAATGACCGGGTGCATCGTAGCAGAAAGAAAGTGTGTAGTGGTTGTTGTTTCATTTGTTGGACATTTAATGATTTGAGAGTGGGCTTACATTTTAAATCTCTGGCCCTTCTTTTAGTCTGAAGACTTTTAGACTTGACAACACCTCTTGTATCTGTCTACCTCTTGAGATTACCCTTATTATTGGAGTATTGGTGGTGTGGAACTAATGGGATGAGCCATAGCGCCTTGACACAGGAAACATGGGAAAACAGATTCCTTGTCTAAGAGATTATGACAAGAATCTGAAATTAAAATCAGGCGAACATAATTTGCAAGAATCTGTTTTGCTGTCCTTGGAGGACAGATGCCCTGTCCACACATTTGTGGATATTAAAAAAAAGTCTTTGGGCCTTTCGTCTTCACAATATTTGTAAAGATGCCGTCCAAAGTGCAGATTTACAGCATCACTGTTTCTGTGTTTGCATGTGCTCATTTAAAACAGCATTTAGGACACAGTGACGTCACAGTTACTTCGCTCATGCCCACTATTGCTTTGTGTTTATCATAACAATTGCAGAAAACAACCGGCATTAGCCTTGGCTGCCAGTGTAGAAAGCAATATAGATTATCAATTACTAGCGTTGCTAACCCTTGTTGTCTTTGCTAGCAGCTATTGTGCAGTGGAATTCTGTATTTTACAATGATACAACTGCTAACACGAGTAAGAGACAAGCTGTTATTGAAGCATGCACATGCCCAGTGTACGTGAGTGGTCACTTGATTTGCGTTAGTATGGACGGGGCTTAAAACTGACACGCAGTCAAAATGCACGTGTGGTCAGAGATTGTTTTAGTTTGAAATCGCCATTTTCAAATAATGACGTAGTAGTATGGATGTAGCCTCAGCTCACTGAGCATGCTCAATATGTTCACTGATATTTGATAAATTGTTGATGTAGACTTTCACCTGTTTTTATGTTCTTGTCTAGACTGTGATATTTAGTAAAACAAAGGTTGTTTAATAAACAGAGGCGAAAATAATCCATAAAAAAACCCATCTGCTGTAGTGAAGACTAGGCTTGACTGAACTCAAATCTGAAGTTTCCCTATACCTTTGTTTTTAGTCTTTCACAGACAAACGTCACTACACACAAGAACACTGAGGGGGGTTTCTTTGCCCATACCAAAGTGGATGTGGGCAGCATGTGTACGTGCACAGATTCACTCAAAGTTGTTCTGTGTGTTGGCGCCAAATGTGAAATATGTATGTCAGCGTTTGAGGTTGCATGAAAAGAAAGTCCCATTACTCCCCCCATGCTAGCACCAGCACCTCTCTTTGTTTGATGGATGGGGCTTTGATAAGGGATGAGGAGGTGTGGGGTGTCGAGGCAGGTGAAGGTGTTTGGAGGAGAGAGTGCAGTGAGAAGCAAGAGAGAGTTGCATCTTACCAATCAAGCTGTCTTAACAAATAAAAATGAGAGATTTGGCGCGCGCAGCTTCCAAAGAACGACATTGTTGTGCTTATGTATAAAACAATGAGCTATGAGGTTATTTGGAAAGTGACAGAAACACAACATATCCCCAAAAAATAAGAGAGCGCTTGATGGGTGTGGCACAGCAAGGTGAGAGAGAGAGAGAGTGTGTGTGTGTGTGTGTGTGTGTGTCTGTGTATTTTGGGGGAAAGCATATGCACCAGAAAAACAAGCTAAACATCAAGTGTCCTTTAATTCACTGGGGCTGACAGCATTAAACAGCCACCCATAACCAAGATGGAAGTGTTTGCCTTGCAAAAAAATATTGAGAGAGAGAGTTCCAGCATGAACAAAATCTCCCCTTCTGTTCCCGAGTTATGGTGCAAAATAACGGCCAGCAGTCTCCATTAGATTAGCCAAGTTTAAAAGTATAAAAACTTGTGTTTAAAAAAGGTATTTGCAAAATTAAATATCAGTCATATCGTACGTAAGTAAGTCTTTCTGATGCTTTGTTTGTCATTAAGAAACAGTCTCGAAGTGCAGAGCTGTTGTGCCATTCAGCTTTCTTCTAAAGAAGTAAAGGTTACATTTTTATAGAATATACATATACCTATTTTTAACACTACATAACATGAAGACTAGTTTCTCTCCCTCTATCTTACTTACTCTTTGTTAGCACATTGCTACGCTTTTTATACCATGTTACAGCCGCCAACAGGCATTCTGTGGACTGTCTACTCATGGAACAACTGCTCTATAGCACTCTTAGTGGTCAAAATCTCAAAAGGATGCCTTTAATGTTACGTACATCCAAAGACAAAGGAGATGATGATAATTCAAATTCAGTGTCTGAATTTGCATTTAATCCACATTAGTTTATAACAAATAAATATCAACTTAAAAATTGATTTCTACATCTGTAGTCGTACAGCCAGACTCCCACAGCAAGTAAGGTGCTTCAGTTCAGCTGCTTTCTTCTAAATTAGCATGGCATGCCTCAATTTCTGCTTTCCACACATCTCACACTTTCAGAAATATACGCTCTTATGATTATAACCTGTAATTCCAATTGCCTAAGTTTGAGCTCTAGAGTTATAATTTATTCTCTTTTTTTTAGAGAATAACCGCTGAAGAGTTCAGTGAATGTGAAAGTTTTGCTTCATCATCAACGATCATTTGTTTGAGGAAAGATTAGGCAGGAACTTATGACAAAGAACTTGCCAGATGGTTATTTGTTAAAATAGGTTTTTTCTTTTACTCAATCTTCTCTACTTTAGATTCTCTACAAAATAGAGATGCATTGCTCATCTATTTCGTAGCTTTCTAAATTGACTTATTGTCTGTGTAATGTAAATGTATGTGTTTTTCATTAACTAATGTTTTGACTCTTTCTCTCTGTGCGTGTGTGTAAGATTTTCGAGCGGATCCTGTTTATTTGGGCGATCCGGCACCCCGCCAGTGGCTACGTGCAAGGAATCAACGACCTAGTCACGCCGTTCTTCGTGGTCTACGTCTTTGAATACATCGGTGAGTGCCATCTCTCTCTCTCTCTTTCTCTCTCCCTCTCTCTTTTTTCCATTTTCTCTTTCCTAGTCTTTTGTGGGATCTGAAGTGAGGATCATTTTTTGTATTTCTTTTGCCGGCCCTCAATTGAAAATGCTGCAGTTCTCAGTGCAGGGTGGCACCTTTTATTGCTGGCAAGACTTAGGATTTACATACTGGTTCACCACCACAGGTCACAGGGAATCAACCATTGGACCTTTGAGACAGTTTCATTATTCACAACGTTTTGGCAAATGAACTCCACCTACAGCTCTGTACCCTCTGTTCCTGTCTTTTCAGTTTTTTAGCTTTGTAGACTCTTTTCTTCCAGCAACATTATCTTTGCCTCTTTTCTCTTTTCAAACTTGCTGTCCTATCAATTTTATGAAAATGCCCATAAAAAAAAAAGAAAACCCTCAAAGTTCCTTGTTAATCCTGTGGATGGCAGGAGGAAAAGTAACAACAGTTTTAATAAGTAGAACTGATGCCCAGTTACTTGGTGACAAACCTCCAGTCCAATAGGTGGCAGTAATGCACCCCTACACGATGATCAGATATACATGGATGCGAAACGAATATCATATGTCAAAGTTCTCCAAGGTTGAACTCCACGCGAAAACCATGCTGTGGATTTGATTCACCACAGGAAACGAATGTTAAATGTGCCTCCTCCCTCGCACAGATTGGGAGTGAACGGTAAGCTGGTACATCAGCTAACTGCTACATTCACGTTATGTGTGACTCTGCCCTTAAAACTCAAAGAACTAATGTTATTGACCAATGGGGTTCTCTGAACAAATCCTGCCTCAGGCTCGACGCCGAATACTTAAAATGCCGAAATCCCTTTTGCTCTCCGAAAGGGAGAGCATGCATAATGAAACAGCGTTTGTGTCTCTTAGCGGCAGAGTCAAGGGATTGTAGTTGTTGACTTGTGTTTTTGCAAGAAGAATATCCATGTGAATATCCTGCAGGTGTGCAACCCTCATTGTAAAAGTGGACACACTGATTTGTGGATGTGCATGTTTTATCAATGAATTTGTTACGGGTGTGTGAATGTGCTTTGCACTATATTTACTGCAGCAACTGTAGCAAAAAAGGTTAAACTGTATAACTTTGATCTAAAAGTTATACAAGAGAGAGAGAGAGAGTGCGCCATGTGTAGTCTCAAGCGTCCCAGTTCATGTACATCACTGTTCTCTCTAGAGTCTCCCCCTGCTGTGTGTGTTTAGGATGTGCCACATCTACGCAGATGATTGCTTGTTTTACTTCCACAATTCATGCTTGTGACAGTATACCCACATCTGTTAGCAGCTGGAGGAGAAATGAAGACAGTCTGTCTTTCAAGGGTGATTTTAATTGTCAGAACAGACGAGCTACTCAAACATGTCTTCGTTAAACCATCATCCATCCAGAAGGTTGACAGAAAAGACAATAGTGACATGCAGTCATGATCTGAGTTATGTGTCAGTCATCATAATATACTGTATGGATTATTTGTATCCATTTTTTTGAACCACATTAATAATTCTATTTTTGTACATCAGATACACAAAAAAGTCTAGAGCATTAAAATAGGCAGAAGAAAATATATTTAATCAAACCTCCATATTTTTCACAATCTGCATATTTTTTTCCTAGTTTTTGTGAGTTTTTGTGAGTTTTCTCCAGCGCTAAGAAAACAGTTTGTTGTTTTTAATCAGTGTTTTTGCAGACAGTTCATGGGAAATGTAAGAAGTCAATGCCTCTGCATGCCTTCTTTGTGTGAAGAGTTTTTCTATACATATTCTCTGCTTATTTAGCTTTTTGTGCGATGCTTTGGTCCAAAAAAGCTTTACGAAACCACAATGCTCTGAACAGCACCTTATCTAGTTCGGACCGATTGTAGTCGCAGAGACACAATTAGGATCCACATGTTTTAGATGCTGGGAAGCATGCGAGAGGTTTGTCTCGGACTCTCCAGTGCTTCTATTTACTGCTGTTTGGAACACAACACCTGAGTAAAGCTCAGAGAAAATGAGGGCCTGTTTTTTCAAAGCATTTTTTTCTGCTTCTACTTTGTTTTACTTCACAACAACACCACAGACTAAAGTGCAGCCTCCAAAATTCAATCAACACCTCAGCATAACGGTTTCAAGCAAACCACAACACAAACCATACCCTTCAGAGTTGTGTTTGTCTCTGCTGTGTTTCATTAGACAATATTATATTTAGCCAGCTGGAAAGTTGGTGTATATTCTAAAAGAAGATTTTTCATCAACTTGAAACCATCAACATCTTCTACATAACAGTGACTGCTATTAAATCCATTATGATCCTACAAACTTAACTTACAAAACCCGTTAAGATGTCTCAAAACATTTCCACAGTAAATTTAAGAAACAACTTCAAACAAAAAGGAGTTTGGAATGATTTAGAAACGAAATGATTAGTTAATGTCATGGTATATTACTTGGGATTATGTGCCAGTCTGTATTTTGTCGTATTTCCTATTTTGGTTACAAGAAACCACATCAGAGGACAGCGTGTTTAGGTCTGGAAAATGATGTGTAACGGTTATTTTCTTAATCTTTAGTTATGATTCATTTGCTAAATTGAAAATACAAACAGTAGATTGCATAGATACATTTCTTGTCGTGTGAAGTGTATTATTAGGATGATACATCATCAAGAAAGTGTTTACGTGTCTCTGAGCCCTCGTGACAAGTTGTGTGATCGACTGATATAAAGCAGTGACTCTTTTTTTCATTTATCCTCTCTCGTCTTTCACCTTCTCATCGTTACATATCTCCCGTGTCGTGTTTCGTTTGCCATTTCTCTCACCCCTCCCTCTTCCTACTCCTTTCTTTATCCACCCCTACCTCTGTCTGCATTTGTTTCTCCTCTCTCTTTGCCGTTCTCTGTGGGTGAGTCGGGCTTAGTGTCAGATCATCAAAGCATCGCCCCGTGCTTTGTTCCCCTGCATCTCCATGTGCTGATGAGCCTTGAACAACATACACAGCCAACAAACCTTCAAACGTGCCTGGCTGGCGTCTTACATGATGATGTGATGAGCCGCATTGTTGTTGTTGTTGTTGTCTCTTGTTTTCTGGTATGGAGTGAGCTTTGGCTCTTTCATGAGGTGGGCCTAATTCTGCTCCTTTTTGGAGGGGCAGAAAGTTTGAGATATACCACCTCATGCTCTTGTGCTCTTTTGTTCTTTTGCTCTGACTTCTTGTCTTTTATTTTTGCATTCTGTTTTTCTTTTTTCGTTTACGGTGCATCCCTTCCTCTCTCTTCCCCTCCCTCCTTTGCGAGCTCAGGAGCGGCCCACATCTTGTCCTGCTATCGACAATGTTAAATCTAATTTAAAAACCAACCTTTTTAATCTTGCATGTAATTCAGCCTGATTCTGTCTCATGATTCTGCTAATGTCTTATCTCATTGACTTTTATCTTTTAATCCATTTCCCAATTGCGCTGTTTTCACTTTCTTTTATCCATACTTGTGTTGTTTTTCTTTTGCCATGATTGTCAAACACTTTGTCTCAACTTCTGTTGTTTATAATAGGTTATATAAATACAGGAAATATGACTTGACAAGACATGTTGAAAACAGGAAGTTGAATCTCTTAATATCTGAATTAATTTTTGAATGACGATGATTAAGATAATCAACTGAGGCCTGAGATACAAATTCAATTTTCAATTCAACCTATTGCCAGAAAGTATGACTTAAGTTTAATCAGGTAACATCAATCGGGCAACATCTCACAATTGTTTCTATACAGTTACATTTAGAGCATCTAAGAACAGCTGTGTAGAAGACATTCAAACGTACCAGGGATATTCAACATCTTGTCCTTTTATTTAAAAAAAAAAAATTACCTCCTGCACTTTTGCCATGTTTATTGTTGTCAGAAACTCGACTCTGTGCTGCCCGCTAGTGGTTGTATTGCTCAACAACCAAGCCAACATAAAATAAGCATGGAAGTGTGTAGGCAGTCACAGTTACATAGTTTGGAATAAATGATCCTCAGTGTAATCAGGTTAGGTGGATCGCTCACCAGCATGGATCCTATTTTAGTTGAATGGTGATATTTCTTTGTCCAGATTTGACTGGTAAAGTCATATTTACATTACAGAAGCACACATTCACCTCAATATTTATTGCCGCCGCCTTTATTTCTATCCAGGTGGCACAGTTCTCTAAGGGCATTTACTTCATTCACTGACTCCTCTATCGGCTCTGCAAGCACACCGTAACTTAGTTTTCCTTTTCACTCACACTAATGCAGGTGTTCAGATTTGATTTTCTAACCCCTTGACCCAAATTCCTGCTTGTTAAGACAAAGTGGTTTAAAGTCCTGAGCGAGTTTGAGTGACAGCCGGTATCTAAGGATGTGAGCAGGGGAATCTGATTAAGACTTTGACCTGTTTTGCAGCTGTTTACTTCTCCTGAACAAGTCTTTTCAGTCACTTTATTCTCTCGCTCAGATTTTCTTTCTTTTTTTCTGAGTCATATAACATCCGTGGCGTGGCACTGCGGTGCTTGTTCATCTTGCATACTCTCTACACTTCACCTTTCGATCATGCAACGTGGAATGATGGCTCGACCTCTTAACCACTCCATCTTCACAGACGCCAGATTCCATTAATGCCTGCCTGTTAATCCAAATTGAAAAACTCCAATTGGTAGATTATTGATAAACTCGTCTGGGGCCTTGGAGGGAGAAATACCTCTAAAGTGGTTGTGTATCCACTTGGACTGTTAAGCAATCTAGCAGGCCCCCCTCTTGTCAAAGAGAAATTGATTCAGAGAGTCAAACGTTTTTTTTTTGTTCCTCAACTTTGGGGCATGGCTCCGCTTCTGTCTTCTTCCTATCTTCCATAGCAGAGAGCCTCTCCCAGTAGCCGACTATAAAAGTCCTCTAATTAAGGCCAGGATTGGCCGTGACGGGCCGGAGAGCGGGCCGGTCCTCCTTTTATGTTGGTTACGGCCTTTGATTAGCGAGTGGATCCATAATGTAATCTGCATGCCAATGTCTGAGTATGGATCCACTCTGGAAAAAAAAGATGATGACAAGCAGGCAAGTAAGAGAAAGAGAGCAGGCAGTGAATCTGAAAATCCGAGGAGGTAAGGGTTTGACAACCGTGAATGAAAAAGATGCAGAACCGGAATGGAGACAAAGTAGTAGAAAATAACAGCAGCCAGAGGATCTGTTGGCAGGCTTAAGAGTAAAAAAGAGTGAGGGCATGGTGAATGACAAAGAAGTGACAAACAACAGAACAAACAAACAAGATTTTTTAAAAAAAAGGGGGAAATGACCGACTTAGAAAGTGCCCTGATGCTTTCAGGAAGCAGCAGAGCAAGGCAGCTCCCTCTCGCATCAACCAGGAAAGAATGGCCTGCTCCACCCTTTCACCATCCTCCAGTTTGAAGCTGAACTTGTCAGAACAGGCAGGAAGTGGCGAGCAGCAGTTTCTCTGTTGCTAGGATTTCACCAGGAATTCAACAGTTAGATCTGGACTGAGATGGTTGTGACCATGTGTGAACCCAGGGATTCTAATGTATAGAAATGATTTGTCTGATTAAAAACCCAACTATGAGCTTCACATATATGATGGTTCCAAATTGTGTCTTCAGCTTTGCCACAGTAAAGTTTTTTTCCTTTTTGTAAGTGGAAAAAATAGGTCAGAATTAGGGCTATGAAAGTTAAAAAAATCAGTTATTTATGGTACTAACATAATCTTTATAGTCAGAACATGACAAACATCGGAACATTTGAAATATCAGACATAAAACCCTCTGATAAAACCTTGCGCAATTATTTTCCTTGGGCTTGGCTTGTGATTATTTTCTGTGCACTAAATCTAATAATGGAAATAAATCCTATCAAACATTTATGAATCATTAGTGATATGTCTGTGGAGGAAAATCATACCGCAGTAATTGCTGTTATTCTCTTGTTGCTCAGCCTTTTTCCAAATGTAAATTAAAGAGAAGCTACTTTAAAGTAAGAGCCTCGAAGCTGCAAAAATCTATATTTTTATTATAATAATGGAGTAAATTACTGTGTGTAACGTGAAATATGTCACATTTATGACCCAACATAGAAATATCCCCATTTTTGCAGTTTACCTCAGCAGTGTAGAGCTTTTAGCATCGTTCAGCTTATTAGCTGGTTTTTGGGGACTCAATTTCTGTAACATCCCTGCTCTTTTAAGCCATGTTTCAGCAGACAGCTCTTTTCATTAAAAACACTTCAGTTACCCACAGTACAGCACCAAATGGTAGACGGACAAAAGTTTTCAACGACCTGGTGAATATTGCTGAGCATTCAGCCACTAAAGAACCAGATGTTTTTTTTTGTGAGGTAATGGAGAATAAAGCCAGACAAATGCATGTTGTGAACATTAGTCCTCAGCGAATGGCTATAAATACGACTCTAAAGAGACGTTAAACCTGCTCTGTTTGTGCCACATATGTAAATCAGCAAGCTCACAAGTAAACAGTGTCGGCTACAAAGGTGACATTGTGTTGTGTTGAAAACATTTCTCACGTAAGGTTTACCGATGACCTACAGCATATAAAGGTCACAGTTAATTAATTGAGCAGTTTAGCACAGTTTTCATTTCACTAACAAAGTTTGAGGCTTCACATTTATGGCTGCTGACATACTGCAGCAGCTTGTATGAGCTGTCTATACTTGCTAGTCAAACACTGTCTGTATTTTTTTCAAAATATTTTTACATATTTATTCTCCGAGAGAAAATGTATCCTTGTTCTTAAAAGTCCTGATGCACTTTCTACCATTTCGCAGACACGTGTTGTCATGCTTGTAGAAATGGGATAATGCGTTTGGTGAGCGGGGGGGCCCTTGAGGAAGCAAGGATGGGGACAAATCTGAAATGTTCTAGGTTAAGTATGTTTTTAAAATTTAAATTCATTTCATTGCAACAGAAGTGGAGGCTCATCTTCAAACGGCAATGTGATTTAGCAAAGAAAGGGGTTTGAAGAAGGAGAATCCTCAGCCAGTTCCACAACTCCACTTACACCACTTAGTGAGGGGCAAGCAGAGGTAAAGGGGCAAATAAGGTGTCCAGGCAACCAGAGTCATCAGTGAAATCAGGAAGTTTGTGGTGATGTGTGGTTGTGCTTGTTAGGAGAGACGGAGCAAGAGGAGCACTATGCCTGTGCGTTTGAGGTCCTGATACTACTGTGGAAGATGTCTGTGTGTGTGTGTTGTCGCCGAATCGCAGGCCTTTTTAAAACACGAAGACATCTCGGATCCCTAGACACACTCTTTTTTTTCTCAGAAAGCTACTTTCAGCTTTCGCAAATGCAGAAAATGTGTACTTCCTCTCGCAACATGCTCGCAACATCACTTATGCAGAGCAACTGGTGTCTGCTGAGGGCACATTTGTAAATTATACACACGCAACTTTTTTTACTCGGCTTCAGTAAGATCAGCTTGACACCTGTTTTTTTTTTCATTGAAATTTTACATAGTTTAAAAGAAATATCACATTTGCTGCACAGCAACAAAAAAAATGCCATATTGGTACCAATTGGAGAAAATAGGAGAAAGGAGAGATTAACTCACCACATGTTGTATTTAAAAGCTAACTGCAGCCAAACAAAGGTTATTGACACTGTAGACAGTGTGTGTAGATCTGTCTTCAGTTTTGCTTCACCGGTGTATTTCTAAATAAAAAGAGAAGCCTCACGTTGCCAACATTTCTTCTTTTAGTCGCTGCAGTTGTTTAACTTTAATTGACTGTGATTCTTTCAGAACACGCAGATGCTGGATATCGTTTTGTTCAGCTGCTTTTTTAACCACACACCAGGGACTGTTTTACCACATTAGGGCTACAGATTGAAGATTGGGCAGTAACAAATTGTTGTCTGTGTCTCAGTGATTTCATTGCTTTTTAATACACGTTTATTTGGTTATTCGTGCATGAATAAAAGGAAGCAGGTGTTTGTATCTTTTTGTGGTTTATTTCAGGCGTATTATACATGTTTGAGAATATCTTAAAAAATACATTCACAGTAATACTTTATTGTAACTCTCTAAAGGTATACATGATTTGAACTTTTCTCTCAACTCCCTTTTTCTTTCTCTTTTGTTTTACTTTTCTTTCATGTACATTCAACACTTCAGTTGCTCTACCAGGTGAAAAGTATCTTTCTTAAAGCTTGTAGTTATCTTCTCAACCTTTCTGAACATGTTTGTCAGGGTAAGTGTGCGTGTGTATGTGTGTGAGCACGTATCCAATCAGGCTACCTCAGTGAAACAACTTAATTATGACCTTTTGTACAACTAGCAGGTGGTAGAAATGTGTTAAATATTCCTCTCTTACCCAAATGTATCAAATAACAGCTCGGAGCATCTCATTCTCTACCTGGTGGCTGGCTGCAGTATAGGTCATAAACTCTGCCTCCTCCATGTTAGTGGAAGGGACATGAACCAAACTAAAAAGTCAAATCCATTTTTCCAAAAGATGGTTTCTGTCATTTTAGATAGTTCCTATCACACTGATTGCTCAAGTGTTAATGTTTACTGTAAGTTTTTTTTTTTTTAAAAAAGGGTGCTATCACGGCTTAATCCCTACTGCACAGGTAGTTGGTCCCAATGCGCAAGATGGCAGCGTTCGTATTATGGATATATTGGATTTAATTCTGGATAGTGGGAGAAAGAGCAGACGCGTTGTCCCCATTTATATACAATCCATTAAACGTGCAGACACTCTGCTTACATGCATACTCTCTCTGAGTATCATTTTGATAGTGTGTATCTGTATGATCCATTCTACACAATACTAGTGGCTAGTTTCTCCCCACCTGCAAAGGAAGCCAGCTTTCTCTAATACTAGAACAGGGACTGACTGTGATGGACAACCTAAATGCTGGTAATGTACCACAAGGAGGCAGTTGAAGAACCTATATAACTATATAGTGTACAACCATTTAGTACAGAGCCTTAGAAGAGAGTGAGAGAACTGCTGAAACAGAAATGTGTCTTTAAAATGCCAGTGTGGAGAATGGACCACTTTAACATGTATGGAGACACACAGCCTCTGCATTGTCATTGTGTGTGTGTGGAGGGGGGGGGGGGCACAGCATTACAGATGGCTGGTGGAAGAGCTAGGTGAAGCACCCAGGGACTGAGCAGGGAAGATGGAAGTAAACTGTCAGTCAGCTGTGATGAAATGCCTGCAGCAGAGTAACACTACACAACACACACACACAGAGGACCCAGACTGGTGAGGCGAGCTGCCCCAAACACACACACACTCATACACAGTACATGGACTGAAGCTGATATCTCGTGTGTAACAAGAAGAGTCTGAACTGACTTGATGAAAACAGAAGCTTACATCCAACTGACACTGGAATCTGTGTATATTCTCTTCTGAGACTTAAACTGGAGCGTCATCAGCTGTTAAATCAATAATCTGCCTGAATCCATCAGTTCAGTTTGTATTCTTTAATAGGCCGCAGTTTGGTTTTATGTTCGGTACGTCTGCTTCACTCTGAGCAGTCGTGGCCCTTTCAGCGTGATACTGTGTCTTATCCTCACTTTTCCTTTTGTCTCCTCCACATTCTCCATCATATCTCTCTCCTCTGTTGTTTGTCCACTGGCACAGAGCTTTAGTCATAGCACAGCGTGCTCTTCCATGCTGTGCTTGTTTGTATTTCATTTGGGATTAAAGTGTCTCTGCCTTTTCTTTTTGTATTTTTGTTTTTGTCCTCTACTCGCCTCTCCTCTCCTCCTCTAGTCTCCTCTTCCGTATCCATTTCCCTCGGCTCGTTTGTCCGTCTATAGATTGAGAAGTCTGTGGAGTGGATCTTGGCCAGTAGGCGGTTAACTAATATCGGCGTCTTTCTCCCCATGGTCTGGCCACTGTTGGTTGAGCCTTCTATTCTGAGTCTCCCTCTGATTAACGGCTGTTATTAGCTCTAATGAGCTGCTTAGTGGTTGCCTGAGCACAGCTGCTGACATCCAGCAGGAACACTGTCCTTTCTACTTTGTTCTTTATCTACTTTTGCTTTCTCTAATTTCTCCTGCTTTAATCATTGGGCGAGATTATTGACTCGATGTAGGCATCATTTAGGCTGACAGTTGGAGATTCATTCTTCTGTCTTCTGTGGCGTTGCCTCTTTTTCTCCTTCTCCTTGCTTGAGCTTTGTCTCAGTCTCCACTTCTCTATTTGGTTTAGAACCAAGTCACCATGTTTCTGGGTTTAAGTAATAGCGTTTGGACACACAGAAATTGAATGAGCCATTTGGTTTTGAGCCTCACTCTTTCTCCCCTCCTTTCTCTCTATAAACCTCTGTTCATCTCTCTGATATGTTATTTTCTTTAAGATCTTTGATGGTTGCCACTTTACGTTTATTTTTTTACTTATTCCTCCTTAAAACACTACAGGCAGTATCCTCACAGCTCTAGTTTAATGCACCTTTATTGATTCAGTTGTGTATTCACTCTCGTACATGTTCAGGCCACTGGGTTTCCATTGTATACAAGGACGTATATGAGGATTTGGATTGTATTCCTTAAATACAGCGTTTCTCTGGGGTCTTACAAAGTCATTTATATGTTAAAATATTATCCCTCCGTTGCTTTGAAAAAAAAAAAAAAAAAATTATTTTAACGATATGTATCCAGCAGCTTTTCAAGTGTTCTTTTTTCTGTCTTTGTTAGAAAGAGTTAGTTCAAAACTTATAGAGCTGTCCTGAACACCATATTTGTGGCTATAAATCAGCAGAATGAATTACCACTCATAATTCTACTTCTTCAGTTGGTGGCTTGGAGAATTTACCAGTTCCCTTTGACATATCTGACACTCGACTTTTTGGGGTTATGAGTTATTCCCTTTGTCAACATCTTGCTAGCGGAGTTGTAAAATGTGAAACTGTCATGAGCTCTCACATGTCAGTGCTCCAGTGTCAGTGCTGCACTGTGACGCACAAGACCATCCTTAAGATTCAAATGTCCTTGCTTTAGAATACATTTTTTAATATTGATGCATATTGAATATTGTAGAGACAGTATTTCTTATTTCATGGATGGATGTACTCAGTTCAAGTTACAATTCATTAAAAATAAACTACATTTGTATAGCAATAACAATATTGTAGATTCTGCACATCAACGCTTTCACATAAGTCTGTAATGACGCAAAGGCACGTTTTTTTAAATTAAAGGCTTGTTCCTCCCTTCCCTCTATCTCTCTTTATTTTGCAGTTGTTTTGTGAATATTTGAAGTGTGAAGGTTGTTTATGACAAAACAAAGCCCAACCAAACCCAGAGGTGAGGGAACGTGAGAAAGTATTTATTAGCCTGTTTAAAATCAAAGTGATTCCACAAAATCTAAATACGTGACAGAGAGCAGGATACACGTGTGGTAATTGCTTTCACTCACACAAGAAATGTTGAGCGGGTAGAGACAGAAAATGTTATTACAAAAAGGTAATGTGCTGTTTAATAGTAAATTCTCCTGACTTGCCCCTCGCAATGTGCTTCATTTGTTGTTCTGTAAATTCTTGTGAGGGTCTCATGTTTTGGCTCATTGTGTAGAAATGACCAGTGAAATCACACGTACCATTGTCAGTGCTTGACAATAGGGTATAAAAGCCAAAAATCAATAGTTGTGCTTTCATCTGCATCTGACCTGATCTTATTTCCTCGTATTACCAGACAATCTCTCACGGCTCCTGATAAAAAGCAATAGAGCCCTGAAATGATCCAGAGAAATAGTTCTGTCAAAAGATGATTTATCTTCTGTGAATAATCGCTGGGGTTATTGAATATTTTTAGATTAAGTTAATTACTTGACTATAAAAAGCCATAAATTGAAACTCTCCTCAGCGAGAAGCCTCAGATCTCTCCAAATCTCTATTTCTCGTTCTCTCTGTCAGCCGTGTGATTGGAAAAAAGAAAATCTGTTTTATCATTCTGTCACCAGCGAGACGCGTTCCGCTTGACCTGATGCAATTGGAGGCAATTGAAACAGTCATCTTACCGTGCTGCCGCGCTGGTGGCGTGTGGTGTTTTGGGTTGCATCATGATCATGCGCACACATGCATGCATGCAGACACACACACACAAAGAAAGACACACTAGCAGACATAAACCCATCTCAGATTTGTTGGCATATTTGAAACTATATCACTCATGCACACAAGACACATGAAGTCTTGTATGTGCGAACACACTCGCGCTCAGACACATTTTCACACTTTGTTGTGCACGCAGCAGGTGCCTATCTCACCACTCGGCACGTCGGCTGTCTGTGTGTTTTTAAATGTGTCTGCTGCCATTCATAATGTCTGCTTTTTACTGTTCCCCTAATGTTTTTTTCCCCTAAGCCTTTAGATTCCACAGACTAATGACTTAATGGACTGATCCTTCACTTACAATCTGTAAACATTCCCCCGGCTCCTAAAAGCCCTAGATTATGCAGGCAGAGAGTCTATATAAAGTGAATGTGAACGAGTGCAAGTGATTTGACTTTTCATGTAGATTAATAACCTGCTTAATGCTTACACTCTACTGGTTAGACAAGTAGAAAGACACTGTCGCTGCTCTCAGACGTGCACTGAAGTCCGTATAGTTTCCTGAAATTTCCTGGAAGGGCTGTCAACCCCTTTATAAAATGTTAGTCCGTGTGAGACACTTAGACACATTCTTGAGAAGCCAAGGATCCAATCAGAAACTCGACGACCGCTGAACCATGTCCCCCCACAATGGGAACACCTTCTAAATTGTGGGGGAATGGTTTGAACTTAAGCTCACAATGACGCGCTTGTTTCTTTTGAAAAAGACAGCATTATTGCAATGAGACTTGCAACAATATCTGTGACTTGCCAGATCTGAATATGTGGCATTAAAATCCACTTCGAGCCATGATTGGTCAGCCGTGCAGAGTTGAGAAAGGAACAATTTCCATCCCTTTCAACTGAGTGCAACCCAATCGGTGCTTTTCAGGAGAGGACGTCAGAAATTGTGCAACAGTATCCCCATATTAAAATGATATTGCATCTCCTCTCGTCTATGACTTTGCCTTGAAGTGTGGCTGTTCAGAATAACTATAAACACTTTGGGTTTTTGACACTTCAGATGAGCCACTTGCTTTCTGAGATGCTTTGGCCCTCGGCTTTGACCATTCTCATGCACAATGAAAGCCCATACAATGCAAGCACAGAGGGCAAGGCGAGGTCATGTTAACAACAAGGCGAGACAAAAAGCTTTATATAAGACATAAATGGAAAGTGAGGAGCAGAAAAGCTTTTCTGTCTGATACAAACAGTTGTCCAGGAAAGTCTCCATCTCTGATTAATGTGAAATACTGATGAATATAGGTGAGCTTAAAATTCATCCGACGCTGTCATTAGAGCAACAAGTCTTTAAGCCCAAACCTGCAATGGGTCATGATCATTGTGATTTCACTCTCAGATACTAATGGTTTTCATTCTTATAGATACAATGGTGGGATGTTGATAAATGATAAAATACGAAATAGTTTTGACCATTTCCTCTACAACTGAGCACAAAGAGCTAAATTAGCTGGGTGAGAATTAACAGGATCATTTTATTGAGTCCCAAAATTGCTACTTAGGCAAGTCAATCACGTTTATTTACCAAAGAAGAAAATATGTAAAAACAAACTGGTTGGTTAAATAAACTAAACTTGACTAAAATGCCGCATCATGTTTTTATGTTCTGCTCCAAGCCATTTGACTTGCCATTTGGGATTCTGTCAAATCCACCGTCTGCCTTTTCAGATTGCTCCCCCCCTGCAGTGGCTATGAATGATAAGCTCTACCAGGAACCATCCTGTTGCTCCCTCTATGATTTGTGCTATTGATCACCAATGCCCTCTCCTCCTCCTGGATGTTATCGCTGTGAAATTAGAAAGCTGGAGAGGAAAACACAAACAGGCCATCCCTCTGGCATTGCCATGGTTACACGATGGCAGAGCATGTCGCCAGCTGCACACATGTTGAGTCGCATTTTCACACACACACATGCGTGCTGTACAACTGTGCCACAGGCCAGTACGAGGTGTGGTGATGGGGCGGTTTTGTACTGCCAATACAGTTATTGGAAGTGGTAGCAACTATTAATGCGACACGCTGGCCTTACTCAACACTAAACACTTAAAGCTCCCTTATACACGACATTCTTTACCTTGGGGCAAGTGGATCATTATGTTTTGCACATAGCCAGATATGGTATTAATAGCTGTATTCTATTTGATGTCAAGGACTTACATTATCTTGCCAACAGCTGCTGCGGGGGCCTGCTGTTTGATGTATGGACATACGGCACAAAGTGAAGATAGTGGGAGATGAGAACATTGTGTAAATTTTAGGGCCTAAAGCGTTCCTTATCACTTGTGAGGCTGAAGTTCAATGCTTTCAATGAGTAGGCTTAGCAATACACTTTGAAGAGACATCCCTTGTAACTTTTAAGAAAAGTAATACATAGGATGACTTGCCTTTCTTTGAAACTAGAAAGCAGAATTAAGATAAGTCTCAGAAACCCTAAGATGCGAGGAAACATTTTTTTGAACTGTAATGACCTATTTGGATTTAAAATATGCAATCGAGAAGTGCATCAGACCGTCTGAGGAAGTTTGCCTCATGAACCAGAAGAGGGCGCTCACTATCAGCTTGACTTCTAACGTGCCCTCTTGACCTGTCAGTCAAGTAAGCCACTAATGTTATGTTGCTTTGCTACGTAAATGGAGGACGCTAGCAAGCCAAGCCGCCTCACCCTAACCTTACCGTTACTTTAACCCAATATTACCCCAACTTGACGAACGTCTTTAAAATTCGCCATAGTTTGACTGTGTGAACAGATTAAGATCACATGAGTAATACCTAGACCACACACACTCACCTACTCCTACCTCTCTTCACCTCTAGCTGTCTATTTCCATATCGTCACATCCTGTTTCGCACACTGCATAATTCTCTTCTCCCTGGGCTCAGAGCGCCTGTGATTCTGCACATTTGTGTGTGTGTGTGTGTGCGTGTGCGCGTGTGCGCGTGTGCGTGTGCGCGTGCGCGCGTGTGGGGGCTCTCGACGTGTAGGTGACACCATGTATGCCAGGTTGACTCTCTTCTTAATTATCCAACAGTTTGAATGCCACATCTCTGGAAAATGTTCAGCTCTCATTAGCATCGGTGTTATCACACTAATTGTGCCACAGAGGGGAAATCTTGCTGCAGCCTGAGTGGGGGGGTTGTTAGAAGTGCAGGGTAGGTGGAAGTATTACTGCACGTGTCTCACTCGCAGCCGACGCTGGTGAAGTCTTCAGCTGTGGTGTCATCCTAAAGGTGGAAAGAGGATTGTGAAATGTCTGGATTCAGCACACAAATTGTAAGTCATTATATTCATTAGATTTTACCGTCACTGCTGCTGTAAATGATAAGTAATGACTGCACCACTTCATGTGATCTTATAAACTTTTGATGGTGGAATCTTGTTAAAGCGATTCGCGCGCGCGCTCTGTCTGTGGCAGTCGGCAACTCAGGATTGCTTGTGATTAATCTGAACCAACAGAAGGTTGTCAAATGGGACTGTTTTTTATTGCCAATTGCTGTCTGCACAGACACACACTCACTCTCGCACTCAGCGCACACACACACACTTTATGATTACATCAGGCCGGACCAGCTCGTTTATCATCTTACATCACATTACCTTGTGGCCCATAGTTGTAAAGAGCAGATGGCAGCACTGGCGAGAGTGTGTGTGTGTGTGTGTGTGTGTGTGTCTGCGTGCACGTGCCTGTGTGTGTACGTGCCCGCGCTCGGTCTCAGGAGGTGTAACCTGGCTCCACATGCCAAGCTGTGCCAAGTGCTCACAGCTGGCAGCGACCAAGCAGTTGGTCTCTCTGGACAAGTTGCCCCCTGCGCCAGGACAAACAGGAAATAAACCCTGGGGCCTGGCAGAAAGCTGGCTCCGTGGCCAATAGGACGAAAGGTGAAGAAGAGTGGCGCGGGTGTGGGGGGTGGGTGGCTAAGGTGGGGATGGTTGGAGAGGCAGGGTAAGAATAGCAACAGAGGGGATGTCAAATGGCTGTGTAGAAGTGGAGGGAACAAGGGAGGAGGGAGAACCGAGGGGGAAAGCATTGATGTAGCAATGGAGAGATCAAGAGACTTTCAGAGGAAAGTCGAGGTGTAAAAAGCGAAAGGAGACTTTTATTGATGTGGGAGAGGAGACATGAGAGGAGACATGAGAGGAGACAACAAGTGGCAGAGCTGAAACTGTGTCAAATAAATGAGAGTTTGCTCCAAACTTGGGTTGTTGGAGAAAGTTTAGATTCAAAAATTAAAAATGTCCCTCTGTATCTATTAATGATGGGCCAATCCGATATTGATAACAGATGTTGGTCCAACACTGACTGCATTGGTGGTGGTGACAGTAGGGCAGATCTATTCAGTTCAATTCTGTTACTCTATGTTCATGTCTAAGTGTGCTTACTGCGTCAAGCTGGTGAAGACCCTAATATTGAGTGAGTCAAATTATAACTCCACTAACTTATCAACCACCTTCAGGAAAAATATCGGTTCCATAAATTTATATATCTTTGTTTGTTACATCCGTCAAGGAGGTTATGTTTTCACCCCTGGCCGTTTGTTTGTGGTTTGTTTGCAGGAAAAAAAACGTTGGCACAGAATCTGCCATATTTAGGGGACAGATATCTATTAGTGTGTGATTTGGTGCGGATCCCAATAAAAATCCGGATCTAGTTGATTTAAATGTAGTTTCATAGGGGGTAGGATTTTTTCATCCTCAGCATGATAACAAATAGGGCTAGAAACCTGTAGCTACCACCAATGTGTTGCTGAGTTTCTATGTATCCTCAAAGGGTTTTAGAACAATGTCCAAATGAACATGATTCCAATTTCATGGAACTGTTGGGCCTGGACGAGGTATGCACACTCTTGATTTCACAAAGTTAAGAAAGCAGTATTTAAGCCTGATGTTGCTTTACACATAAAAGAATGATCCCAGTCTCTCCCAGTGAGGCATACAGCTTCTTAATTAAACACAAATTGAAATGTCCAATTATTCTCTGTAGCTATCGGCCAATGCCCATAACCCAGGTATCGGTATCGTTGTCTATTACGGTATCTATCACTTCTAGGTTGTTTTTTTTTCTGTCACATCAAGACCAAACATGAAAGAAATTCTATTACTTTAAACCTCTCAGTTATTCCTTAGCAATCACTTACTGTTGTGTGTTTGTTTCTGTGTGTGGGTGCAGAGTTGTCTGTGGTCTGTGTGTGCTGCTCTCTTCTGCCAGTTAGAGGACAAAATGCCCATCTTCAGAGGCCTGCTCATCTTTGTGTGTGTGTGTGTGTGTGTGGGTGTGTGGGTGTGTGTGTGTGTGTGTGTGTCTTATGACAGTTGGCCATATCAAACAAGGTCTTCTACCACAATGAGTTTTTGCGTCTGACCCGCTGCCTCGACAGCCCAAGAATATTATTTGGCAAAAGATTATTTTGGAGGAACACATCTCACACCGAGCCAAAGCCACCGAGACTCCGGATCTCTGATGCGAGGGCTCACTGAAGCCTGAACTTCCAGAAATTCCCCAGCTTCTTATTTGTGAGGGATTTCTGCACGGATCATGTCCCAGACATGTATTGTCAGCTGGTCCTTAGAGTGGAGGCAGAGCTCCAGAAGTAATTACCAAGAGAATTATTGTGAAGGAATTGCTACTGAGGCATGGATCCTATGAAAGTAATTAGCAATTTCTTCTTCTGAAGGCAGGTCAACTGAGACGCAAAGTGTGGTGAATTTTAAAGGCGACCGACCTCGTGCTGCTCGTTTTATCGTTTTTATGTTGGATAGTTGCGTCAGTTTGCTAAATCATCAGACATTCAGCACACTGCTTTTGACCCTTTCATTCTCTAAATGGTGAACAGCTAGCGGACTACCTGACCATGAAAATCACTAATAACCTGAGCATTCATCCGTTTACGGCTGGTCATCGGTGTTTGCGTCAGGGCCACTGGCGATCGCAGGGTGCACCGTTGCCTTGTGATCCAGTCACTCCCGCTATGGCCTCTCCACCTCTTACCCCCCTTCCCCCTCCCTCCTCTCTCGTGTGTCCTTGTTATTGTGATGAGCTATGCCCAATTCCAGCACGACCACTGGACTCCAGGAAAGCAGCTGTCCCTTCTAATCTGTTCCCGAGACAAGGTCTAGGTTTGGAACCGTGCCCGACAGCGAGGCTTTGGCCGTGACAAAGACTGATTTGAGACTTTGGGATCCTCTGGGTCTCCCAGAACGCCAGAGCGATGGCACACTCACCACCTTGTTAATCAGCGGCGACACCACACGAATTGCCAGTCAGTCTGTTTACAATTAATCTTTTCAACTTCAAATTTAATGCCCAGAGCCACTGCTTCCCACAGAGAGCCTGCATTCACGTACTATCATTGTCTTCTGCAACACTGTAGGGAAGCTATCAAATTAAATACTGGCTTCAAATTGGTCAGATGGTGGCGTCTTTTGTCCCTGCACTGTTATAACAGCTGCTCCAACACTACAATTAGTCCAGTCAATTGGAGTTGAGTTCAGGAGGAGAAATACTGTGAGTTTTCATCCTATCAGCTGTCCCTCACTTCAATTTTTGGTGGCTGACCTCTTCCTCCGCTTCCTCCCAGAATATGTTTTCACTTCTTTTTGCAGACTCGATCTCATTCCAAGAATTGGATTTCATCAGATTATATCGCTGTACATTTGCACTAGTAATGGCTGCTATGTGTAGCCTGCGGCTTTATTACATTTTTCTTTTCCGCACTGCTTGTGGTTAGAATGAACCATACTGACGTGTAATAACAATGCACCCCCTGACCACTTCCATATCTGGTATTAAACATCTGGTGGCTTCGTGAACAAAATTAGATTTTTCTGCGTCTGGACACCTTGATCAGTAACGGGTGCGATAGTGTGGAAGGTGTCACAGAAATGAAGGAACTATAGCCTCTGTGTTGCTGCCCACTCTTACCTGAGTTCAAGCGAGATAAGACAACGATGAGGGCGCACACACACACACTCACGCACACAAGCAAGCACATAGCCTAGTTGTTAGTCGCTTTGAAGTCCTAGTCCAGTGCCGTCTGTCTGTCTGTCAGGCTGTCAGACTGAGCATGCTCATTACAACCTGGACAACATTCTGCTGGGGTTGTCAAGGATACCGAGCACCGCCGGCAGGTCCCAATTGTGTGCATGTGAACGTGTATTAGAATTGCACAAACTCACACAAATGCATACATACAAACACAACAGGGAATGTTTGCTTATGGGGCCACACACACACACACACACACACACACACACACACACACACACACACACACACACACACACACACACACACACACACACACACACACACACACGGTTTGCGCAGCTATCCTTATTAGGACTTCGGTTCATTGTGGACACACTTTCTTTTCCTCTCTTTCTATCTGGCTCCTCTTTCTCTCTTCCTCTCCATCTCTCTCTCTCTTTCTCTCTGTCTGTTTCCTCTTTTTTTTTTTTTCTTTCTCTCTCTAGATCATTGTTTATCAGTCTTGTCCCATCTCCTCTCCACTGGCTGTCAGTGGCTTGTCAGAAGCCCGTCAAAACCCCTGCAGTCAGTCACACACTGCTGCCATTAATGACATCTGATGACACCCGCCGCTGAAGTCGCCCGCTGGAGATGACTGGGGACTCAGTGCGCTCACTGCTTGGAGATTGTTTCCTCTGTGCAGTCTGCAGTGTGTTTTTAGGAAACGTCTGATACGTCTTTAGCATATCAACCAACAAACTGGCCGGTCGACTGGGAGAATGTAGCCCCGGCTGAGACCTTGTAACGTTTTTGTCGATGTTTGAAGCAGCCATGAAAGAAAACACTGCAAAAGAGGATAATAATTCGCCTGCTCTATTAGACAGCCATTTATTTTCTCCCCACATGCCGCTACACTCCTTCCATTACTTAATCTCACTTTTTTTACTGTGCTCCAACATTTCAGTGGTTTCATTCCTCTCTATGCATCTCTTTCATAATCCTCCCCCTTACCTCTTTCTTATAGCTTCCACACTCCACATTGAACTTGTCCTCCCCTAAATACCACTGACTTCCTTGTTCTCCTGTCTGAATAGTGGGTTTGTGATGGAGCCCCTGCTGTGCCAGTACGGCTTAAAGTGTTCTCTCGTTCTCTCCTTTTACCTTTCTTTAACTTTCTCCTCTCCCATTTTCTTACACATGTCTTGCTGTTTCTTTCAGTCTGTCTCCTGCGCTTCTCATTTCTCACCGTCTCTGTTCTCCTCTCTCTTCTCCTAGAGGAGGAAGTGGAAAACTTTGACGTGTCCAGTCTCCAGGAAGAGGCTCTGAGGAACATTGAGGCTGACAGCTTCTGGTGCATGAGCAAACTGCTGGACGGCATCCAGGTAAGCATGTGTGTGTGTGTGTGTACATGAGAAATTGGCTGTCTGCAAATGAACTTTGATCAAGATGCACACATTCAGTTTTATACTTAAAAAATGCAGGAGATGCTCAGTCTCCTGCCGACTCCCTTTTTTGTGTAGTCTGTCCTCCCACTGTTTTTCCTATGCATTTCTTTTACTCACTTTTTTCACTTGACTTCCTGCACGAATGAAGGTTTTTCTAATCCGGACTCAACAGACATAAATGTTCCTTTTTGAAGGTGCTTTCACAGAAATGAAGCAGCCACAAAGAACTTCAGTTTAAACAAATGTCCTGATGGGGAGTGTCCCCAGAACAAACTCCTAGCAACAAACCTTTATGCAGTATGAGGTTGTTGCGGTTACAGAAGGCTGGAGCTGCAGCCATTAATTAGTTAAGTGAAAGACAGAAAATAATCCAAAACTAATTTAGTACATTTTCTTGACTCTTACCGCTTTTACACCAAAATAAGTAAATAAGGTTTTTTCAATGCAGGTTAACCATCCTAAATAAAGAACTCCTTTCCCATTGCCAATAGAGGAGTTTGCCTTTATGCTTTTGTTTCCCTTTGAGACATGTTCAACATCACAAAGCTGCCGAAGAGCAGAAGCTTTTAAAAGCTGCACTCTGGGGTGTTAATTCTCAATGGTATCAGCAGCACTATACAGGAACTCATGTGATTCACTATTTGGCCCATCACACTCATTCTTTCTTAAATTAATGGTCAACTAAATGAATCGTTTCTTCATCAATCAAAGCATTAGCTATTATACGTACAAGGACCTGTCATACATATGTCTGGTGGCCAACTCATTTTCTATTTCCCATTATTTTCCCCCGCTGCGTCTCCACTAGAGGAACCAACGTCTAAATGAAGTTCTGGGTCGATCACTGGGGAAATTACCTCAGAAAAAGAGTCCCTGCTCAGGAGTAGTACTTTCTGAATGTTTAGAAACTGGTGGGGTTGGGCTTGGATCGGCGCCAATTGGTCAAGTGTGCAAGTATTTAATGCAGGATTGTCAGAACGCTGCACCTAATGGCTCTGGATCAGGAGGAAAGATCCCCAAGGTCTGATCAACCTGTGTTGGGCCCGCCTTAGAAGAGGGTGCCTTGCGATTCGGATTTGTCCTTAACGCCAACTTGTGGTCGCTAACATCTGCTAACATCAACTGGTGGTTGGCATGTTAATAAGTGTAAATAAGTGACTTTGTGGATCCTGTGGCTTACAGTGTGAATGCATGGTAACACCTGCAGGGCAATGCACTGTGTCTGTTCAATCAAACTCATCTGCACTGGCAAGGCCACACACCCAGGTGCTTGGGTGCATACTGTGCATTTATTAGGGCAGAACCCGATTCAAAAATGTTGTCGGACGAATCAGATTTGGCTGTTCAATACAAATATTCAATATTTGTTCATTTTTTTACATCAGCAATGCTTTATTTTTGTAGCTTACTTTTTGAACACGGTTTGGTTAGACGTTCACTGTAACAGCAACATTCATGAACTATAATAACTATGCCAAGTTATCCCTCGGAGTGAATGTGTGCCAGCTACACTAATGATGGTTCAGAATGGCCACAACATGTTCTTGCCAACATTAGATATCAAACAAAAGACAGAGACTAAATGGTATTAAGTTAATCCCTCAGACTCTGCGTGGGTGCGGCTCTGCAGCTGCCTGTACATGTCATGCACATCTTCACCAAGCTGACAGGATGACTCGATGTAGTGAAATGATGTTACTCCAGAAAGCAGTGTGAAAGAGAGTAGTGCTCACACTGCAGATACTTAAGGGAGCTGAAATATCCAGGTGTTGTGTTGAGTTCTGGAAAGCCAGGTTCTACCTGTCTGCTAAGAAAGGGTTTTTGATTTTTTTTTTTTTTTTATATGGTCCCCCAGGCCAAAGATGCAGCTGTATTTCTCCTGATGCTCCTGATCGCCAAACCTGGGTCAGACAGGTCCATTGTCAAGTGTTTTAGACAGAGAGTGTGAAAGTAGGGGCAAGGAGGGGTTGATGAACTCAAGGTGCTGCATTAAACACTACATCAGATATCCTTTATGATATCAGTGTGAGTGTAGAGGCTTGTGTAAACTACTTGTTAACTAGAATGACACTTAAAAGACTGCATACCAACAGTTCCCCTAAGTTCAATCAAGTCTCACTAAATTGCACACATTCTTAAATATCACTCGCCTTAAAATGCCAGATTTTTTTGGGCATCAAGAGCCGTGCATTTGGATGTTGGTTTAAATGATATATATACATAGAAGCTTAGTTTCATTGTCTGTTGTCAGTGAAGATGTCAATTCACTAAGTTGAAGATAAAAGCCTTAATGCAAAATTTATTTAAAATTATTTGGACCAAACATCTGTGCTTTGCCACTGATGAGTTTTTAATGCACAGGTACGATGTAGGTTGTGTTGTTGCTTGCTGTATTGCGTGTTAGCATGAAATACCAATACAGATTATTAATAGTATGCACAGGGTTGAATGCTACAGTGTTTGGGTGGTCTGACATTCTCGCAAGAGCTTTCTAAGGGTGTAAGCATTATGTATGAAAGAGCTTTTCTTTGTGGGTTTAAGAAATATGATTGTCTTGCATATTCTAAAGCAAGGCAGGGTGTCTGGAGAACAGATAATTGAACGCAGACGGCAGCACCAAACTTCATTTTGTTTCATCAGTTCTTCCCAAACCCTTTTTCATAAACGACCTCGCTCTCAGCGGTCATGGTTGAGCCATCTGTCAATTTTAAACGTGTCTGCCTGGACTGGCAGTGGATTTGCCCTGAACAGTGTCACTGCTGCATTACATCCTCAATTTTACCTTTATTATAAAACATGTTATTGCTATAACTGAACACTGGATTAAAGCAGAAAAACCCGAGCAACAGAAGAGACTTGCTCATGCACTTTATTTTTCATTATAAGACATCAACATTTTTGACTCACTCATATTTTTATGTATGAGTTATGTACTCTGACCATGTTTTAGTACAGCTATACTCTAATCATTTATTGGCACAGTTTAAAAGGCATGTGCCAAGTCTTTGCCGTCAGGTCAATGACCCTAATCTGAAATAACACTTAGGAGATTGGCCACAGCAGTTAGTCTTTAAATGTATTGATGGGGCAATATGTTTATTGTTGTATGGAAATTAGGGGTAAAAGAAACATCCTCAATCTCGGTGGTGATGTGAAGTTTAGGTGAGAAAAAATGTAATTAGTTAAATCATCATCTGTGCACATCAGCGTATTAAAATATACTTAGGATCGCCTGGCCCTACACTGAAGGTAATTAATTATATGTGGCATGTGTTGTGCATTAAAATGTGAGCATCAATAAATAACTATCAATTGGTCGGCCATTCATTTAAGAAATTAATAGATGCTGTGCCTTGTTGCCCCTCAGAGAGCAAGTCGGGAAGACAGCCGAGCTTGAGAGATGAAGCGTGAATAGTGTGTCTTTGTGTGTGCTTTTGTTTGTGTACGTATGTTTATTCCCATGCTTGTTTGTTTGTGACCTTGGCCTCAAACTAATTATGTGCAATGCACCAGGGATGCGCATGTTTCCCCTCCCTAATGCTTTATAAACAATCTGACAGAGGCTGAGTGACTCAGTGCTGTAATTTGCTGGTGATCTTTGCTCTGAACGCGTCTCGAACCCTCTTATATAAAGTACACACGGTTGCACTTAACCAAGGGCCTGAAGATGATGGTCCGGGAGGGTAGAGAGAGGAAGATTCTCACCGTGCAGTTTAATTTGTTCACTGCCTTTTTTAAGCACCTTATATATCCAGCATTCCCTGGTGTGGTAATGGTGCCACACTGGTGACCACTTGTCTCGGACAAGTGGGTGTAAAATATTTAATTGCATCACAGTGCAGAAACAAACGAAATGGGAGGTTTGAAAACCACTCCAAGGTTGGTAAAATGTGTGAAGACAAACTTACTTTCTGTCATCCGTCCATGAACCGCAACTACTGTGCTATTCTCGCAATTTTAAATAATTACCTGGTGTAGAGTGGAAATACTTTTGGAAAGTTTTTTGTCTTTGATTTTTTTAATACAGTAAATTGGTCATTAGCTCCGTTTCAGTATTTCACCACCATGCTTTTCTCCCACCTAAAACGGAACAGGCTATTTTGTCTGTCAATTCATCCTCTAATGAGCAGCTGCTTAAATCGGCAACACTGCGGCCCCCGTCTCCATAGGAGCAGTCTGGGTTGAAGGGTGCATTAGAGAGAGCCAGGCAATGCTAATGTCTATGTTGACAAAATCAGAATGACTTATCAGAATTAACTTTTTAGTTTCAGACAACTTGTCTTGTTCGTCTACATATTTAAAAAGCTCTAAAATGAAGGGAATAGTCCTTGGATGCCCTCTTTAATGGCAGAGGACTGTTAGTGCAACATCTTTCGTGTATTTATTATTTATGGAAAGTAAAGCTGCAGCTTAAACCGACAGTGAGTGACAGTTTCAGGAGTAAATGAACAACCCTTAAGGCAGTAGTAAATGTATGAGTGCTGATCTGTGCATGCAGTAATGTTTTGTTATGCCACGCTGGTGACAGCCAGTGGCTAGACACACAAAATTACAAAAACACTTTGAAGGAATTTCTTCAAATTTGATACAAACATTAACTTTAACTCAAGAATGAACTGATGAGAATTTGGTGGTAAAAGGTCAAGATCACTGGCCTCTAGAACATGGTATCTCAAGTCTACCTTAAGTGAATTTCTTAAAATTTTGACCAGTCGTCTATTGGAATCAAAGCTCAATGGATTGAATTTCTCTGGTCAAAGGTCAAAGGTCAAAGATCAGTGACCTCGTATGAGTATGGAAAGAAAATGTATGCAGTCTGAAACTGCACTGCTAAGTGAAGGCATACAACTGCAGGGCGGTAATTCTAGTTCACAGCAGCATCAACAACGTACCAGCACACAGCTCTCCACTGCCTATTTACACATCAAACAGGCTGGCCCCAGTTGCCACATGTCCAGACACGATTAAAAAAAAAAAAAAACGTGGTGGAACTACCTGAGCCACTAAACGAGGAGGGGGTCACGTTAGTCATGTTCAAATAGGCTAGTGTTTATTATTGTCCATGATTAGCCACTCATGCGACACATCCAAGTGCTTTTAAGCGGGACCCTGCCCTACCTCAACTAAGGTATTTGAATTTGAATGACAGCTAAACATAAGCGGACAAAATAAGGCAAATGGAGCTTCTACAAATTGGTGCATTTACCCGTTTAAGACACAGCTCTGTAAAGTTGACCCCAGTGTTACCTCAGTCTCTCCAGCAGCCAATTAGTCTTGTGCCGTGCTAAATCTGACAGCGCCTGTGGCTAACGTGACTTATGTAACTTGTTCAAATGGGTCCATATCTGCCGTTTCAATGATTTTAAGTGGATTTGTCATCTCTGCCAAATATTATCTTGTTGATTTAAACATGTCCCGTTTCTCCCAAACCATAATATATTATTAACATCTCCAGTTAAAAACAAACAGTCAGTCAAAGCCTTAATAATTAAAGCTCAGGCACTTTTTTTTTTTACAGTGTAGGGTCTTTTACACAGCAGACATTTTGACTTGTAGCAGTAGGAACGGCTCAGGTGTTTCTGATAACAATAACAATGGCACTGTTCTATTAAAGAGTCCCTGTAGTTAATTTTATTATTTACACTTTACACGCTTTTTCTACTGTGACTTCATAATTTCTGCCATGTAAAAGGTTGAGAGTGCTCACAACTGGTTCACCCGCTATGTAGCTGCTATGTGCTTTCCACGCACAGCCAGCGGGCCATGTGTCTCGCCTGCCTCCCATGCCATGTGTGGGAAATTAAGTCAGAAAGTTAAAAAAGTCCATTATTCTTCTAGCGCACCCCAAGGGCTCTCAGTTTTAAATCCAGAAGATGAAAACCTGCCTTTTATGCTAATTCGGCAGATATGCCTTTTGCAGCAGGGGCTCTTAAATGTATTTTTCCAGTGCCAGGACCTTACTTTGTGGAATTTAATTTCGCCCAGGGATCTGAACTTAGCATATTTCGATGGTCGTTTTGATAAATGTGGGGTCCAACATGAGACTGTGTCGGACCCCTCTTCAGGTCATATGTCATGGTTTAATGGACTAGTCTGTGGCATGAAACTTGTAAGGAAATGTTGATTGTTATCCGACAGCTTTTTCTTTATCTTCAGAGTGACTTGTTTATAGCCCAAGAGTGGAGAATATGAAAGATACTTCTATTCATTCCGTTTACAACAACATTTTAGCTGGAAAGCTTTTAACAGATGAGCTGCCAAGAATATTATCTGGCAGGTTTTCAGTACTTTTTTTATGTATCGAATCAGATTCTAAATGTGAAGCATCTTCCACGCTGGACAAAAACCACACTAACATCTGACATTTCTCTTCAGTGTGAAAGGGTACAGTCTGTACCCAGGGTATCCTCGGTCAAATGGCTCAGCAGTAGTCACAGCAGTTTAACAGCCACCGCTCTGAACAGCTGTAGAATGCGGCTTGGGCCACAATTCTCTATCCAAATCAGACTGAGCCGGAGACAAAAACTTCGGCTGACCCGAACCCGACAGTCGTTCTGTTTTTTGTGTCCGTACCCGACCTGAGCCTGATTTTTTCCCAAGACGCAGCTATGTGAGGTGGAAAGCAAGTCCATAGCCCTGCCGATGTGACCGAACCTGAATATCATTTCAAGATCTGTACCCAAGTGTGGATGTGTCCCGACAGACTCGATAGAAAAATGACTACTGCTACTGGTCGGAGCCCCACCATTAGCTGCAGCTGTCATGGAGGCAATGTAAGCTTGTTGCCTCCATCAGTAACTCCTCTGACTCATCCAAACTGTTCCTCCAGTGCTCTAACATATTTCAGTTGGCTTTGAGTTTGAACAGACTGAAGTAAAAGATACAAAAAAGTAACTGCTCCATGCTTTCAATGGCCTTTTTATTGGGTTTACCCACATTTAAAAACCCTATAAACATGTTAATTTTGGTGTGAAAAGTTCAGACTGGAGAGCTGTGTTGCTTGGACCCAAATCGACTTAATCACTGACTAGTATCACATGAACCTCTCTGTAGCTCAGTCATCAATAACACAAATAGACATGGTTTAAGTAATGGAAATCACACATTTCTTGCGAATCAACGTCTGAGCTGCTTCCGGCCCCTCCCTTGGAGCAGAAGCCAATTGGAGTGTGTCTGCTCACTGTCAAGGAAGCCATCTGTTTCCACTGTGCCAGCAAGAGATGGGGTCTCCCTTGAGTGGGAACAGGGGTCCGACGACCGACGTCTAGCAGACGGTAGCCAGACCAAACCAGACGCTATGTCCTGTGCTGGGTTCCCCAAGGGTTCCCTACCGTCACCTTGGGCTGTCACTCAATCCACCACCTACACACACACACAAACGCACACATACTCATTCACACACACAGAGGAGGAATGATCTGCCAGCTGGTGTGTCTGCGTAAGTGTGATGCTTGACAGCATGTTTGTATGTGTGTTTGTATTGTGTCTTCCAAGCCTCATTAGTGTGCCTCTAAATGTATCCGCTGTTCGACAACAACTTAGACTGGAACACACATTCCTTCCTCTATGTCAGACAAACATAGTTCTTCCTCTCATCATTTCCGTTTCTTTTACAGAGTAAGTGGCATCGTGTCAGCTAAGGTAACGTGCGTGCAGGTCAGTGGAGATTGAAGCGGAAAAAGCGGCTGTGGATAAAAGCCAAGGCCCAAAAAAATCAGGCGCAGGAATGATGGAGAGATAAATAATGTGTATTTAACATTATCTGCAGCGGGGTTCTCTACTTTAGAAGTGTGTGCTACCCTGGAGACATCTATGTAATAAGTTACGCTGGATGAAAACCTTGTTAGCGCAGAGGCAAACAGTGTTGATCATGTTAGGGATCATCTGAGTCCAAGCAGGTTTCTTTATATAGCACAAAGACTGAGGCAGTCTCAATGTACTTATACTGCGTGCTTTTCCTTGCGATATAATGAAAATGGTTTTAAATAATCAGGATTGTGGTTAAATGGGTAAATATGCAGTTTCACAAGGAAAAAAATATAAATAAGTCAATTAGAAAGTGTGAAAGATATGTAAGAGACGTTTAAAGTGAAGTCTGGTCCGGCGTTCTCTGCTGTTTTAATTGTTCACAAGGTATGGTGTGGAGTTAACAGCAGCCAGGTTACACTGTGCTTTAAGCAGTGAACTGATTTCTTAAATGTCAGATTTATGAGAAACATGGTTCCTATAATTGGGCTTAGGAATTACAGAAACTTGATTTCTGCAGCCAAAGAAAGCTGATATTTTTTCCCCAGCCAATGTAGTGTCTAATCAGTTTTTTACGTCTGTTCTTCAAATCTTTTTCTGTCCCAGTTTGTCTTTCGCCTAAGAATGAGGGTTTCTAGCTCCTTCTGTTTGTCTGCCAGATGTAGGAATAACATACATATAGTGTATATTCACAGAGAGGGAAAGAAAGGAACCAGGTACCATCCATCACCAACTATCAGCACAGTGGGTGAACGATTTATTTGGCCTGGTGGTGGCTGGAGCAGTTCTGTGATGTCAGAAGCTTTTTACATGTCATTTCACAAAAGTGCAAACATTTTCAAAAAATTATGACATATCAAAAAGCCTCATCTTGCTTTGTACAAAACTGGAGCTAATATATAGGTACTGCCAACTTGGCTGCCAGCCACCAGGGGGTGATCCAGATGATTTGGCTTCACTTTTGGGAAGCTGTCACATCATCTATCTTGATATACAGTCTATTGTGTTAACTTGTAAATGTTAACATGCTAGCTTGCTCACATAAGGTGCTCAAAATACTGCAATTATATGTGTCTCTAGCCGGGCTGTGAGCACGGCTAGAGACACATAATCATGTTGTCTCGGGCGCTACCTATAGACCTTTACCGTCAATTGGACAAATCATGATGTTGTATCTTGAACTTGTGAACTTCCTCCCCTTTCCCGCTTCCTGTATATATTAAAGTTTACTGCCCTCAAGCTTCAGGCCAGAGATGATCCCACTAACTCAGAGCAACAGAAAGAAATCGGGCCAATCTTCCTGTACCTCCTGAACAACTGTAATTTTCTACACCTTTGTCTACACCTTATCACAACCTGTCATCTCGCTCAAATAATCACTTTCTGCTTTCTCTATTTCTCCCTCAGACACTCACAAACATGCCCGAGACGGACAGATCATTGCCCCGTCCTTCAGTCTTCTCTACAGCACTCTGTCCATTATTGTCTACCTTTATCTTGGCCTGTCATCTCTCTCTCTTTCTCTCCCTCTCTCTCCTCTGTCCTTACGTCTTTCTGTCTCTCTATCTTTCACATGTGCACATAACCTTGCAGCATTGTTGTGTTGCTTCTGTTCAACTCACTGATAGACATCCACTGCCTCAATAGGAGGCAATCTTAGTGCAGCATGGAGCCTTTGTTGTCTCTAATAGAACGGAGTGAGAGGTGAAGAGGAGCTATTGATTCAGTTGACTGAGGGAGAAGAGGGGAGAGAGGGGGAGAACAAAGAAGGAGAGAACGAGAGGCTCTTGACACCTGGCTAAGAAAAAGAAACGCAAACTTCACGTTTTTGTCTGCTGTGTGGTCGTTTCGTTCTTGTGGGTGAAGCCGGGGCAGTTCCACTTAGTTGCTGGGTCAGATGCGGTGGATGGACAGATGGTGGGAGAAGAGGGGGAATGTATGAATAATGGAGTGAGAGTTGATTTCCTCCTGTTGCCTCAGCTGATCAAAGATCCGACATATTGGATTTGACAAAGAGAGGAAGTGAGTGGAAGAGGAACGGGCATGAAAAGCCAGAAAATAGAAAATGGGACAAAAAATAATGAATAAAGGAGGTGAGAGGGCGAAGAAGAGAAAGGGAGAGGGATTGGGGAGAAAACGAGCAGAGAGGATGAGGAAATAGGAGGAGAGGCAGCTGAGAAAATGGTCAAAGAAAAAAATATTGAGTAGTGGCATGAATGTGAATGCAGACAAAGGACATAAAGCAACAAAAATTGCTGTTGTGCCTTATACCTCACCACGAACAGATCTAACAATCCAAACATCAGTCACAAAATAAAATGCAGTACAGTACGCAACACAATGAAACACCAGGGAGAACAACAAAGCACAGGAGGCATTGTAGCACGTTCAAAACACTTTGTCGAGTCTAGCCTCATTAGCGACACCAGACTGATGAAAATAGACGATGAAATGGAGAACAGAAGGTTGAGAGGGGAAGAGGTAGGATTTGATAACAGGAGAAGCCATAGAGATTTGTAAGGAAGGTGGACGAAGAAGAAGCTGAGCCAGGTTTAAAGGGGAGAAATAAAGGAGTTGGGAAAATGGGAGGGATGCAGCAAAAATAGAGAGGAAAAGGAAGGAAATGTGCAAAAAGAAATTAAGCTCCTGAAAGTACAGAAACACAGGAGGTTTGAAAACCTCTTGACCCTTAAATTCATCTCCATCTTTCTAAATGCATTGGCTTACGATTGAATAACTAGAGCAGAAAGAAACGTGTTTTCTTCACTTTATTTAACTAAAAGCAGAAAACTGCTCAGTAGCTTATGGTCGCATTGAGGTTGAAATATTAATGACTGATCTCATTGCAGATTCTGATCACTAGTAATGCAGAGCAATGTAATCACAAGTAGAATAAATAAATTATAGGAACAAGAGGAACCTGATCTTAACATTCGTCCTGATTGTTATCAGAAGTGGTCAGTGCTACATTCAGGGCTGAGCGCACCCAAATTTGTCCCGATAGTTTCTAAAATCTTTCTTCATAGTTGATCTGCACGCAGCTCCATTTATTCAGCTCCTGTTTTCTGTATGAACAATCATTTAAGAAATTAAAGGGCAGAGATTGTGACAGACTCAGAGATAGACAAAGTGGTGGATAAGCAAAAGTATGATGAAGACAAACTCTGAAAGAAAGTTAAAATAAGAGTGATGGAAAAGCAATTTAGAGTCTGACGTGGAAAGAGCCAGAAGCTGAGCATTTAAAAAGAGATATAAAGAGAATTTGAAGAAAATAAGTTAGAAGGAGCCGGTGAGTGAGAAACAGAAGCTTCTTTCATGCAGGGTTTGCGCTATATGTTGTTTAGAAGACGCCCTGTTATGCTGCCTTTGCTTCTTTACACTGAACAAAGCAAGTGAATAATTATAATTAGTTTTAGATAGCATGCAGGTATTTCGGAATCAGATTTGTGACATGATACACAACAGCGTCTGCATCTGTCCCGCCGTTCCAGCACTACCTTTAACACAACCATCGATCTGGCTCTGTGACAACCTCCTGTGTCGGCTTGAAGGCAACAGAGGTATTCAGACCCTCAAGAGTCTGTGTTTGTGCCTTTTATGCAGAACTTTGTGGTGGAATAAAGGCACAAACATTCCTGCCTTTAACAATCTGCCTCAAATGGGTTAGACGGAGAGAAGGAAGAGCAGTTGATTAAAGCCAGCAGCTTCAATAATGCAAATGTAATTACTTGTACTGGCCCTCACTAATTACAAAACCACATTAACACGGGGCTGGTAGAAAGAGAGAGAGCGAGAGAGAGAGAGAACCAGAGAGGCAAAGAAGCAAAGAAGCTATGGACGTAACTCAACAATATACAAATGTAAAATAAGCAAAAACTATGAAGTGAAGTTCAAGTAACTCGGGTAATGAAAACACAGAGAGGGAAATTGAAGAAGTGTAAAGACAATGGTGACCAAGGGACAAACTTGGGTGAATGAGAGGAAATGGGAAGAAGAGGTTAAGTTGCATTTTGGGACGATGGAGGGATGGAAAGATGCTCTGCTAGGAGGAAATGAAAAAGGCAGGTGAGAATGCAGTTTCTTCGCTGATGGACTCAGGAGGACATGCGTACCTTGGTTCTGCTGAGCCTGAAGGACAACTGTAGCTGTTTATTGCTAAACGTCTCTCTCTCTCTCTCTCTCTCTCTCTCTCTCGCTCTCTCTCGCTCTCGCTCTTCTCATTTTCTCTCTCTCCTCTCTCCCTCCCTCTCCCCATCTGTTGGTTAGTTTGCCACATCAGCTGTTCTCCAGCCACACTGAAATGACCCCTCAAGGAAACTCAATCCTCGTTGTGTGTTTGTGTGTGTTTGGCTATACACACACAAAATGCTTATGTATAGTCTCACATGTATCATATTCTGCAAGTTCAACTGACCGACACTCTCCACGCTGTTCATTATCCTGAAAAAGATCAAAAATTGATTTGTAAATCATCTTAAGATACAGTATCATGTCATACATCTAAATTTAAATTTTCACAGTTTCAGTTCCAGACCATGAGTTTTACAAGCATCTCTCCTATCACCTCAGTCTCACTTTTTGCTAACCTGCTGGCATCATCCAGACGCGATGAGGTAAAGAGGCTGTTCGAAAGGGGCAATGGTAAAATGCAGTTTATTTTTAAAAGACGACGCCAGGATTTATTCATGGCTCACCTGTTATGTTCTTAGCGGCACATTCACAGGCAGCCCACTTTGTCTTAAAGGCCACACGTATTGTCAAGCCAGAGCTGGTGAGATGACCTCTTTTCTCTGTTTACGTGCTTTTTTATCTTTTTAAGATGGCTCAGGCTTTTTGTGTGAGGTGTGAAATGAGGCCTGGTAAACACTTCAAGTTTGCAATCGCTATTGCGCTTCTTTCTGACGATGAATCCTCCAAGAGAAACTGTGAAATGTATAACCCTTTCGAGTGTGTGCTTTGATACGGTGACTCCTGAGCCAAATGGCTGCAGAATGTCAAGGTGAAATAAAACGTGTTAGTTTTCTGAACAAGATAGTAAATTCACAGCTTTTCTAAAAAAACAGAAACAAATATAACTAACATTAATTTCGTAAAATATCTGCTTGATCTCCTTTGTTTGTTGTGTAGTTCTTCCAGGTTCACAGGGATATAATACGTTTTCTTGTCCCACCTCTGTGCTCTTTACTCTTCCTTATTATACCTACATCATGTTTGAAGCCTATTACACACACTCATTCATTAATTCACTGTGGTAGTCAGCATACACACTGTATTACAGACCAGGGATTTAGATGGAGGCTAGGTCCGCATTGACCCCTTCTGTTTTGGCTCCTCCTCAGGACAACTACACATTTGCCCAACCAGGGATCCAGAGGAAAGTCAAGGCCCTGGAGGAGCTGGTCAGCAGGATCGATGGTGAGTCATCCTCCTTCCCTCCATCCATCCACAAAATACTCACAGCTCTGCCACTTTAGCTTGATGTCCTTTTTCCCTTCTTACACGTACCATCCATCTATTTCCCTCTTATCTGTCACAACTCCGCAGTTTTGTGTCGTGCAATCGACATGATGATGGTTAACCTGATTTAACGTGAAGAAAAATGTTGCTGTTTGAGTAGCATTTTCTCAATGTCACTTTCTGTGTAGGGTCTTGTGTATATTATGGCGGTTTTTGCTTTATTCAAGAGCGTGGTCCTGTTCAGATTTGTAATGCTTTCACTCAAAACACGACACTGGCACTCAACCCAGATATTTTGTCACTTTGACGAATTTTCCTGCGCCCCAGCTTCCACTCTTTTTCAAGCTCACACTGCTTATGTGATGCATGAAACATCTGTCCTTGGTTTTTTTTTCAGCAAGAAGCTAGAATTCCTATAGAATGTCATGTTATTAAGTGAAATTGTATATAATTGTAGTAGTTAAGTGCAAGTGGAGGGTTTTAAGTGAAAGCATTAAAAAATCTGAATGTCAAATCAACAAGTGCGGCTCTCAAACGGAAAGACCACGCTCTTGAATAGAGATTAAAAAGAAAACATAGTATATCAGTAAAAAAATGTGTTATTATATGAGCATTATGGAGCCAGACGAGATGAATGTCAACTTGTGCATTACTGTGTATATAACCATTTCAAGTATGAGGCTTGCTGTGATCTCGATAGCTCTTCTCTTTACTGAAGTGCCTGAGAACAACCGTGTTCAGCTTCTAATTACAAGCATGTCACAGGGTGGAGAACGGTGGCTTTAATTGTCTTGCATAAATGTCTTGAAGTTCTCTGTGATGTATCTTCTGCCCGGCAACAGGAATAAAAGGCACCTTAATAAATAATAAGTCGCTTCAAAAATTAATGAGGATTTCTTTCCTCACTTTAGAGTTACAGTTTGTTTAACACTTTCTCTGCGACACAAACACCGGGAAGAAACATTTCACGCCTCGATTCTTTCCGAGGTTTTTGTCAGCTTGCAATGACTCGACACCATGAACATGTCTTGCTAATTTAAATTCCACACGGCTGTCAAGGTATTGTGTACGTGCCGGTGATTATTAGCGCAAATCAATGACCCGCTGTTCCCTGGAAGTTAATGTATGCACACAGAGTGAACTTGCACGCTCGCGCCTGGTGACATTTCACATTCACTCGTAGCCTGGGTGTTAATAAGCGACACTGATTTTGTCAGTCTATTTCCCATTTAGTCACAATTGCATCTGTTAGTACTACCTGGTTTGCTTCTAGCGATCCAAGCTGTCACTGAAAAGGCTTGTGGACCGTGATGCTTTGTGCAAGTTTTTTATCAAAGCACGCCCCTGTGCAGTGGTCATGTTCTGGACTAACCTTGGTGCTGTTCGACGATCCTGTCAGCTGCTCTGTCAGCCAGAGGCAGGGGAGGATGCACTCGCTGCATCCAAATGGATAGCGAGAGTGTGTGTACGTGTGTGAGTGCGAATATCAGAGGTTGTGTATAAATGCAGGCCTGTCTGTTGGCATTTGTGATTGTCAGCAGACACATGCCTATGGAAAGAGCATGTGTGTATGAGTGTAACTGTAATATTGTGTGTATGTTTTCACTTCAGTGAGAAGATTGTGTTTGCATTGAAGTGCAAGTGTGGGTCAAGATAAGTGTGCGTGGATCTTCTCTGTGTTATAGAAAGGAAAGAAATTTCCAAAGAAAAGAAGGGCAAAAAGGGGAAAGTAAAGTCCTTCCACCATCTGAGCTCCGGCACGCCGCAGCAAAGCCATAACAAATGACTCAGCATTCTTACTGTATCTTACTCCATAAGTGCCCTGTCATCACAGTTGGGGCAGAGCCATTTTCTACCTCGGTAGCTTGACATTACCACCTCTAATGAGATCACAGATAGCTTTTATCTCGTGTTGCAGGATTGTTTTTCGCCCAGCTGTCGACATAGCATCTGTTTTGGGGAACAGTGGCCTCTCATCTTTTTTTTAAAATGACCCATCAGCGCTTATCAGATGGCGTTTATTTTGACAAAGGGTCAGGTCCACGTCTTTGCACAACAGGGAGATGGTTGCACTCTGGATTTACAAATAATCCTTTCCTAAAATCACAAGTTGTATAATCTGTTTTTTAATGAAATCAATCTCTTAGTGCTTCTCTGTGTTTGTTAAAGATTTCTGTATGTTTCCTTTGAGTTTACCAATCCATTACATTGCCTGGATTTATGGTACTTAATCCTGCAGCTCATTATTTTCAATATTTTAGACAAAACTATTTGTGAAATGAGCAGATCTATTATTCTCTATTAGAGAGAGCTAGCAACCTTCCATAAAAGGCACAAGAAAATTGATTAGCTCTTGCTATGAGACTTTGATATTCATTTTCAGCCCTTACGCTGGTCGGGTAAGCGATATGGGAACATTAGTAGTAGATGAGATATGTGTTAAGACAGTGGGAGGATAGAAGAGGATGGTGGGAAAGAGGCAGTCTGATGTTTTTGACCTCAGCTCAGTGTTTCATTGCATTAGTGTTTGCAGCACAGGGTCAGAAGGGACAGGACATTGCTGATGTGTCTGTCCCGCACCACTTTCTCTGTCACCTTCTCACAGTGTCTTTAAAATGACTGCATGTCTCTCCTTCTATGTGCCTGTCAGATGTAGAGGAACACATACAGCACATCAAGTGTACAATCATAGAGAGGGATGGTGAGGAATCTGCAGAGAGGGCTCTTTATTCTCAGACTCCAGAGGTTGAATTACAGGCTATACCTCTGTCTCTGAATTCACCTTTTAGACTCCACTAATGGACATAGTGGGTTGCATTCATTTCACCCAGACTTTCCAAAAGACCTTCCTTTGTCTAACAATCAAAGAGCCAGGATTTAACATAGGCCAGGGGAGGTACTACCATCCTCCAACCTGGAGAGGCCGATATTGTCATCTGACATTGAAATTAACGGCAGGACACTAACACTCTTAGACCATTTGGGCTTAACCTGGCTGTGGATTTTACGAGACAGACAAGACGAAATAAAATGCTCATCGATCCGAACAAAAGATTAAATGAAACAAAGAAAAATAATCTTTCTTTTTCTCCCTCTCACAACCCCAACTTTTTCTTCTTATAACTGAGAGAATATGCAAATCAATAGATTCTTGCAGTAAGTGCCATAAACATTGCAGCGTGATCTCCTACTGATTTTCCTCTTGTTTCCTAATTGTCCAACTATCAGGTACTATTTTTCAGCAAATGTTTTCATTGAAGTTATTGTCAGCCCCACGTTTTCTTCAATATAAAATGACCAAGACGTAAATTGAATGCCATGCTTACATATATCTACTGCCACCATCTGACAAAGGTAACATGGGATAAACATTTCAGTTTTAAGACAGCAATAATTTTCAGTGTTATAAGGATAGGGTTTAATATTCACAATGTTGCCAGTTTACATCCTGGAACAACTGGGAAATGTCTCACTCCTCATTTGGGTGTTACGACTGAGGTGGATGGTTAGTGCTCAAACGTGTGTGCTTGATCAAGCATCTTTACCCATTAGAAAGATCACATGTGTTGTGTTCTTTGAATATTCCATTTTAATTAGTTTTTCTGTGATTTCATTCCTGTGGCATGAGCGCCATTTGAAGATGAAATAAGTCGACCAAAAAGAAAAGAAAAAATGCAGATTAGTTATAAATGTTGATAATCAAAGATGTTTTTCTGCAATTTGTTTCGCTAAGTTGAAAACAGCGGGTGACATCGTTGGATGGTTTTTACTTTGAAATGTCTTTGTTTCTCCCTCTGCTCGCCCCTCCCTCAGACCCCCAACCCTCCTCTGTAATTAATCCTACTTGTAATAAGTGACGCTAACTCCCATTAGCTGTGTTTGACGCTAGCACATGTACCTCCTCAAAAGACAAGCCACTTTGTCGGCATGCGTTTAATGTTTCTCTGATCTCTTTATCCCTCCCTTATCTCTTTCTGTGTATTTGTCGCATGCAAGTGCATTACTACAAGTTCATCAACATGCAAATTGCCCAAAGGTGAATTTATTTATGCAAATTAGAGGACGTCGCACTGGCAGAGTGTTCTCCGCATCCTGACTTGTATTAAAAAACTGGTTGCTGGATTCTGAGGCTGTGTTGCATAATGAAAGGCTGCGATTTGTTTTTGGGGTTTGGGGGTAAAAAATCATGATAATATGCGTTTTTACAGCAGCAGTTTTTTTAAATGACCACAGCATTTTGGTTGTGTAGGGTTTTTTTTCCTTCTTTTTTATATATATTCTTGTTTTAGTAGGATTTATAAAAACACACTTTATAAGCAACTCACAAAAGTGAAGCTTTTTGATTGAAGTGTCTTGAGTGGTGGATGGTTGCAATATAGGTAATTAACTCTGCCTCCTCCATGTTAGTGGTTGGGACAGGGGCCAAACGAACAAGTCTAAACATACGTAAAATAAATGTTTGTCATTTTAGGTGGTTGTTGTCGCACTGATGCCCAAGTGTAAATTTTTCTTCTAAGTTTGGTTTTAATTAACTACATGATGCTATAGAAATGAGGTGAAACATAATGATTGACAGCTGAGACTGACTCGAGATGGATAGAGAACATGTATCAGTTGGACTTTGTTGATGCAACTCGATCACTACTGCAAAGACTCTAAATGACGTCAACGGGGAGAGATGGCAGCACCTGTGTCCGTGATATTTAGGCTTAAGTTTTGTGCAACAGGAGGAAGAAGAGACGCTTGTTCCATCTGTAAATACTATGATAGAGAGTATCGCAATTAATTATAAACTCTCCCACAATTGCTGCAGTCTCCCTCAGGCTAATCAGTAACGATTGTGATGTGACCTTGAGGAATAATCACTCTGACAGATAAACAGAGAGACAAAGATAGAGACACACCACTGGTGGGTTGGCAGGCCGGCTGAGCGTTGGGCTTTTTCAAAATGATTCAGGATCATTCGCATGAATAAAGTAAGGTTGGCTGGGAGTGCGATTCATTTCTCTGGGTCCTTACGATACTCACACCTCAGCAGAACACTGATAATTTCCTCTGTAGCTCCGCACTTTCCTGGACCAGATATGCAGATCTGTGCAGACACTTGACACCAGAACATTTGATAATGTTGTCAGCAGCCCAGCAGGACAGACTCACTGCAGTGCAGAGGGATTTCAGGAGCCTTGACCAGGACACCAATTTCATGCCGATATTAGTAAAAAGGAACAAATCTTCAATTTGGCTTGGACCACACAGTGTCAAGCCATATACCAAGAGACTGACAAGCTCAGCAGGAATTCTAACAAATACTTTTAACAAGTCATATTAAGTTTAATAATGTGTCTTGTGTATTTTTCCTTCATGGAAAAGTGTCGTACACAAACACAATTGAAACCCTGCCCTTAAAAAAAGACAGTGAGAGAAAAATTGAAAGCCAGAGCAGAGTGAGAGGAGTGTATCTGTAATTACATTTTAGACCAAGGAGAGCATGAAGTCAGGCAGGATTGGCCTCATCAGCAGAATCCTGGGAAGTGCTCACTAGTCACTGTACGACCTCTGACCTCCCGCTGTCCGCCCGCACTTCCCCAGCCACAGGGTTCAGGCCGCTGCGGAGAGCATGCCGTGGCCTCCATCCTAAACTTCAGCCAGCAGTAGGGAGGAAGACAAGACTCATCGGTCAATCAGTGTTTATGAGAGCTGTCATCCTCAACCTCCCTCAGCCTGCATAACTACACTACCCAGCATGCCGAGCACTCTGCCAGCTGGACCGCAGCCCCAGTGCAGTTCGTTGTTTTAGCCTTTAAAAAATATCTCCTCATCTCCTCGCCCTCTCATATTCATCCTTCTCTCCTATTTTCTCCTTATCCTCTTCATCTCCTTCTATTTTCCTTTCCTCTCCTCTCCCATCATGCACCTCTCCCGCTCTATATTCGGTGAAGTCTCTAATGTGTCATTTAACATTGTCTAAATTTGCTCCGCTCTCTGTTTGGTGTTAGCTAAGATCTCTCGCCATGCTGCATACGCTGTTAATGAGCTCATATTGTTTATGATTTTTCAGCAGCATGTGATAATTACACTGCTGATAGGAGTGTGAAATAATGGCTTTGTGTTTACTTCGCACCCCGCTGATATGCTGTAAAGACTAACATGGTTGCTTCTTTAAGACAGGTGTCACTCAAGTGTTTGAAGTGTGTGTTGGAAAGTAATGATGTGTGTGTTCTTGGCTAGAAATACCTCGCAAAGTGTTTCACCGATTAAAGCTTTATTAAAGCTGCAGGCTGATGTGTGTGCTTGTCAGAGAACAGAGTGGGAGAGAAGAGGATGCTATAGTTTCTCCCTAACTGGCTTTTCTCATAAATTCTCTGACAGCTCTATAATTAAAGCTCTATTATGGTGTGTGTGTGTGTGTGTGTGTGTGTGTGTGTGTGTGTGTGTGTGTGTGTGTGTGTGTGTGTGTGTGTGTGTGTGTGTGTGTGTGTGTGTGTGTGTGTGTGTGTGTGTGTGTGTGTGTGTGTGTGAGTGAGAGGATGAATGCCATGGGTTTTGATGACTGAACTCGGGAGTCGCTGAATACTGAGTGGTATTTTTAATCTTTTGTCATGTAAAGAAGCATAAAACAAATATTTATCAAGAGCAGGGAAAGGAACAAAGACAGCCGTTCTCAGTGTCAGAGCTCCATCTGCAAGTTTTCAGCTGACATTTCTGCCTCGACATGTCTTCACGCCAACCTGCCACGCTATGACACTGACATCGACGCTGCTCTTTGACTCTTGAGCTTAATTAAAGCGGCGCAATGCAAAATTTGCTTTCGGGTATACTCGGGCTCCCCTTACAGGCAGGGGGCTGAATTCACTGTAGTTAATATGAGTTGCGGTATGAAGCAGAGTTGCCGTAGCAATTGTAATTTTATGTCTTGAAAACATGAACTAAATTAAGTTACACATTCATGCTCTTCCAGTTTTTGGTGTCTGACACTAAATAATAGCATATAAGCTCACAGGCTAACACAGCAAGCAAGCAGCCAACGCAGTTATCGATGTCCGAGGATGATGTCATCAGGTTTACCTGGCTTCTGATGATAAACCATCGAGTCCACAACTTTACTTAAACAGCCCATTGTCAAGCAAGCAGAAGAGCACAAGATATAAACAAGCAAAAGTTAGGACTTACTTGTCCAATAACAACAACACCAGTTCGGCATCTTGCTGCTTCTTTTGACCCCTTAAGCTCTCGGCAGTGAAATACGCTCCGAGGTTCACTCTTGTTCGGTTTCTTATTCTGTCACTGTCTCCTTTCCTCTTCTTCTGAGAATTTCCTCTTTGGTTTCTTCGTTGGCTCTGCCATGATGGACGTATGCCATAAAGCAGTTGTTATTCCAGCACGGTACACTAGAGTTACTTAGTGCAGTACATTCTTCCTCTTATAATTTTGTGTACCATCAAAATTAAGCTGTTATTTTAAGGTATGAAACCTAAATAGTGTCGCTTTAAGAACACCTGATGCAGAGTATGGTCGAAACGGATTATTAAAAACAGAACATATTTCATGGTTATGTGGAGACACAAGTGGAAATCTCCTCGCATGCTGATGTTTATCCTTTGAATTTGATTGATGGTCATATTCAGCTGTTTCTTTATGCGTATTCCCAGCTCATGTTGACCACAGAAGATGAATCACAGTGATGTGCACAGAAAATCCATCATACCTACTTTGAATATTGGGGCTGTTTATGTTCTGTACTTTTCTTATTGTCATCAAATGCCACAACAAGAGCAAAACCAGCTTTTAATTGATTCTACTGTATTGTCTGTGAAGCCAAAGCCTAATGATGGCATATTCTCCTGTGTCGCATACCTCCAAGAGGTGCATTCAAATCAGACATTTTGCCCAGGGAACAGAAACTTCTTGAGGAACTCAGGACCCCTACCTGCCTTTCCTCTGGGACCAGGGTCTATAATAAATTCCAGGAAGTTCTATCCCTCAAAAAGTCCCTTCTCACGGGTTGTATTTTCTACAGGCTGAGGAACTTTTGGGGAAGGTCTAGCAACACTGACTGTAGCTGCTTCATCATAAATGGTCGAATTCTCCACAGCACTGTAAAGATATCCGACCTCAATAATCCCAATGCACAGCACAGGAGTTTTTAAAACTTATAACCAGATTGTCAGTAGCAGAGGACTGTATAATGTGCGTGTGAGCCAAAAGATGATCGCATTTGTTACATCCTGAAGAAAATTAGTTTGATATTTCCCTGATCTTCTTCTTCTTGTCCCCGGCTAACTAATCTTTGAAGCAACTGCAGGAGTGGGTGGGGGGTTTAGGAGAGGGGTTTTTTTCTATTCATTTTTGGAGCCAAATATACACCGAAAAAAAGACAAACTCTGCTTTTAATGAACTTTATCTTTGCAAGTGCAAATCTAGCCATTTGGAAAAGTCGGAGAGCCACTCTCTCCTTTTAATCTTTTAGCAGAACATTTTATTTCTAGTGTTTGGTGTATATGAAAAAATGTATCACTAATTCATTCACATTGATTTTAATAATTAAGGTATTTTTTGACAAAGTGTCATACAGAAAGTTATTTGAAAGTCTGCCGGAAGTTTTACCCTTGTGAAAGTTCCTGGACATTTGGTCTTGGAGAATTAAAGTTCCTGTGGCTTTAAGTGCAACAATTCCAGATTTGTTCCACATAACTATGAAATATAAAACATCAATGAGCCACTTATCACAATTCATTTACTTTGAGTTGACAGGACACAGTCGCAGTCCTATTGCCGGAATTACCTGCTATTGTACCAAATGTGTTTCGTTGTGCAAAATAGGAGCAAATACTGCTTTTGTTTTGGAACTGTTTTATTAACATTTACTGAAAACAAGGATATCCAGCTGTTAACCTTTAAAAAATACAAATATAGTGAACAATATTTTTACAAGCCCTTCTCTACTTGATAATGACTACATGATAAACAAAACAAAGGTGCATTGGGTCATAATTATAATATTCCAGGTGAGTAATTTATTGTTTTGTCATCTCTGTGGTAGAAACATGCATTTTAGTCACTGCCAAATAAGATCTGTTTCCCCGATGCTGGAAAATCATGTTGCCATTGTTTCACAGCTCAAACTGCAAACAGAGCAAATGAGGCTTAGCAGGAAATGTAGCATGACTCATAATAAAACGCTGAAGAAGTTCATTTTTATAATACAAAGTGTGTGTTTGACATGGAGGACCACTGAATGTGCAAAGATCACAGTAGGTTTGTGCGACTTACTAAGATGAAAAATCACACACATAAATGTGATTTGTATTGGCTTCCACTCTGCCCACTTTCCCCTCACAAAAAAAGATAAAGACATAATTTTGCTAAAAGCAACAGGGGTTTTGTACTAACTGACCTTTTATGACAGGTCAGAAATTAAAACTGTTTTAATCAGCTCCGAATGGAAGCAAAGAAATAATAAAAACCCACACAATACATCACCTATACAGACTGTGCCTTCTGTCATCAACTCTGGATGCCATTGACCTACTCGCCATTCCTCAGTGGGCTGACACACAATTGCTTTCAAGCTTTATCCAACAGTGAATGCACTGCCTGTTCACTTCCTAAAGTGGCGTGTAGCTTTTCCCAGACAATTTTGATTGCTCTGTAATTACATCTCTACTATTTGTGTGTGTACGACTGCAGCAATTGCTAACAGAGACGAGCATTCTAATGAAATTGTCCATTTACACACTTCTTACTGTCACTGATATTATAGCAAGAGCTTAAAGGACGTTTTCTTGCCTTGCAGACATTCTCAAATCTACTATTTCCTTTAAAAACATGTGCAAGATGCAAAATCTTAATTCACGAGTGTAACTGTTGTATCTTTTATTTTTTTGCAGAGTCTGTGCACATCCACATGCAGCAGTATGAGGTCGAGTACCTGCAGTTTGCCTTCCGCTGGATGAACAACCTCCTGATGAGGGAGCTGCCACTGCGCTGCACCATCAGACTGTGGGACACCTACCAGGTACACACTCGCAGCAAAGCCACAGTTATTTTGCTGTTTGTCATTTTTGAATTTCTGTCTGGTTCTGCGTGAGGCCTGCTCAACTCGAACACACAGATCAGACAGTTGCTACTTTATTTGTTCTGTGTTAACACATATGGAGTCAAAAAGTCCTCTGTTAATATATAGGAACACTACAGAGAATGGACAAAAGTGTAGATATAGAGGTAAAAGTTTTATAAATGTGAATGAAACATTTCTGGAGATTAACGGTTGAGGGATTGCGGAGGATTAGTTCATTCTGAAATTAAACAAAGCTGTCAGTATCTTCTTTCATGCATGGAACAAAGGTTTTAGCTGTTGTAACGTATGGTTAAGTTTTCCTTTCATGGCTGCTGTTTTTGTGTGTGTGTGTGTGTGTGTGTGTGTGTGTGTGTGTGTGTGTGTGTGTGTGTGTGTGTGTGTGTGTGTGTGTGTGTGTGTGTGTGTGTGTGTGTGTGTGTGTGTGTGTGTGTGTGTGTGTGTGTGTGTGTGAGAAAGAGAGAGAGAGAAAGTGTCAAATTAAAGCCTATTACTGTGGTGACCTAGATGTGTAAATTAGCAGGATCTTAATCCCATTCAAACACATCTGGACCTGTTCATTCCCCCGCCCTTTCACATTTACACAAAGCTTAATAGGCGACACCTACGGTTATGCCAGATAGTTAACCTCGGTTGGCGTTGTCAATAATGTCTAATGTCTGCTATTGATTCAACGGGGTGTGTTTATATGCCGGGACATGTGTGGGTAGTCCAGGCCATGAGCTGAGTACATATAATGGATTTTCCAGTTGACACTGAGGTTGAGAGTGTAAGACATGTGATCACGTCAAAGCGTGTGATTCGATGAGGAGAGCGGAGAGAGGAAGAACAGAGAGGCTTCAGGTAGGGCTAAAAATACACTTCTCCATTGGTGGCACACTGTGCCAGGTGGTTGCACAAACATATGTAGAATGTTTCCTTCCTGCTGTCATCTCAACAACAGTGTCTGCAGCTGTTCTCACATCACCAGGTGGCTTTTAAAGCTTTTGACGAAACTTTGAATCTTTCGAATCACTTGCTGAAGTCAAACCAGGCCAAAGATTATATGCACCCAAAAAGAAAACTGTCAATATTTATAATAGAGCCTGATCCACTCTGATTGGCCGTTACATACAGTATATTAAAAAAAACATAAATGTCAGTCACTGAATTTCTTACCTGGACTTGTACTTACTCATATTCTATTGAATAATATTATTCTCTATTTCTTTTCCTTATATTTATATCTAATTATATTGTTGCTTACTTTTTGTATATTTTTATATTTTCCTTTGTGAATCATTATAACAGAAATAATTTGATCTTAATTTCGTAGATTCTGCACATTGACAATCAAGTTCTTGAATCTTGAATTTAGAAAATACAATTATAAATCATTATACTTTGTTATGATAAACTTTATTTAAACATTAAATATTGATATACATTTTTTATTCTGAAAAATAATAACAATAATTTATCGGTGCATATCGGCAAACATAAATGCTGATTTTGATATGCCTATTGGCTGATTTTACTGGCTAACCGATTTTTAACAGTCCGTGCTTCCAAAAGATCTGTTATATTATTAATGTCACTAATCTGACTTGTCCCAGCCTCTAAAAACTCTCTTCTTCTCAGTGACGTAAAACTGCTGGGTCAGCCACAGTGCCATGCTCATGAACCTGGAAAAACGAGTCCTCCGGTCTAAGTGTCTTACCACTCGCATGACGTATGTGGGCATCAGTGTATGGGAAGCCAGGGGAAGCTATTTCTCTCAGGGAATACACTTTGATTGACCCGGCAGCAGCAGTATGTTTCCATAAACCAACCTCCTGGTCAGTTATCCATTATAAACACGGATAGCCGTTGGACTTCAGTCGATTACAGGACTGATGCTAAATCATTACTAGAAACTCCTGTGCTCTCTATTCTGGGAAAGTCTTTTCTGTGTTGTTGTGACTGAATCGCAGGCAGCTGGCAGCAGAGAGGAAAATATCTAGAGTAGCAGAGAGCTTGATAAGGACGCTCTGCAGGTGTTTTATGTTTCAGATAGTGCAGTGCAGTACAAGTCTGTTCTGCTAACACGCTGGCAGGTTGTCTGACACATTTCCTCTGAGGGGTTCCTTGGTATTGAGGTTATTCTCGATGAATGGATTGGGAAAAGCGTAAGTGGTGAGCAAAGGTTTCGTCTGTGGATCTGAGTCATGCACAAAGAAAGTGGATAACCTTCATTTGATATACTGGATTATCCGGATAAAATCAATAAATCATAATTGATCACATTTTGAACACATTACTGGTTATTAGGATATATTCTAGTTTACCCAGTAATGCGTTGTACCTGACCCAGCTCTACAGTATAATGGTCTCTATTATACATGCTGTCTGCATGGTGTCCATAGTAACAGTTATTTTCCACCATGCATCATCAGTCAGGAGCTTAGCGACCAACCTAATCATCGTCCTACTGAAGGAAGGACATAAGTGAAGCAGAAAGAATGAGCGAAAGCAAAGCATTCAAGTCCAATGAACAAGTAACTCACCAAGAAATACATGAAGAAAGTCCTGCCTTTAAAGTGGATTCACAGCATCAAAAGCTGCTTGTGTCCTAAAGAGAAAAATGCACAACACCTTGTCCTGACATTGAGTCACAGTTCATGTCTCATTATCAGAACATAATTTACACCTTGATGTCAGAACAGTGGGTATGTTGATGCATGAGTCTACACCACAGGGCAGCCTCAGTTTACAGGGCACATGTGTGTTTCAACAGGCAACTTGTCAAGACATCGTCCCATCATCAATATACCACATAACTCCATAATGGCGAGAGCATTGTTTCCTTACAAGCTTTGTGAAGTTTGGCATGTTCCTCTATGGGTTTCCTGCTACAGTGAGACAAAACACAGGGTTTAGGATGTGTGGTTGGGGCATATTAACATGACTGTAACCATGAAATACAGCGTGAAAGGATAACATCACAAACTACACTCAGTTGCACTCAGTCCACCTCAAGTCAAAAAGAAAAAAACAAGGAATGAATGAATGATTAAACGTTGTTTCTTTGTCGTGACTTGACAGCAACCCAGCTACACATTGTTCTTGTAATCCATCCTCTAAATATTTGATGTTTTACAATGTTGTTTGGATCGCAGCCTCGACACACATGCATGCACACCCTCCCAGACAACACACAAACACACACGTACACCTTTTTGGGCAGGCTCTGTCGCAGTCCCTCACCTCCAGTCCATCCCCCGGTAGGGGAATTAGGCCATTTCCACTCATGAAACTTTCAGTTGCGCTGACGGCAAGAAGCTGTTCTCTTCTGCTCTACTCTGCTCCTTTTTATTTTCCCTTTTTAAAACTTTGTCTCTTTTCAACTCATCTGCAATTCTTCCACTGTCCTCCCACCTCTTCTCCTCTTATTTTTCTTCTCAACTTATCCTTCTAGTTTTCTATCCTTCCGTTAAGCCTTGCTGTCCTAATGTACAGCTCTTGTCCTCACTCCTCAACAGACAGCTAGGTTTGTTAGGTTAGGGTTTTCTGCACAAAAGGGCCCACAGCATCCTTGTGAACACATGAGTGCTTTTCTAATCTTCAGCTTAAGGGACAGTGCACTTAAATTATGACAGCTTGCTCTCCGCTCAAGGATTCGTAGATTATCCCCAGTAAGTTTCTGTAAGCGCGTGTTCCTTTGCTTGTCAGCGTGTATTCCTGCGTTTGTTCGAGTCCTCAACATGCCGACCTTCCCTCTGAGTCGAACATGTTCCTTTCTTTTTGCAGAGGTTTCTGTTGTTGCACAGGCTGCTTTTCAACACGACTCAAAAATGCATTATTTGTTCACGTCCAAACAACCTGACTTTGCCCCTCCTGCAGATTAATTTGCGCTTTTTGACAAATGTCCTCAACGCACAGCGAGTGTTCGGTCTCTCACAAATGTAGATAATGAACAGAAAGACCTTGCCCTTTGTGACTGAGTCTGTGTGCATGTGTGTGTGTTTCAAGGGAGATTTTAACCTGAGTGTTGTAATGTCTCCGTTGTGGTCCTCTCTCTGCGGTGTGGCCATCTGTTCAGTAGCCTGATCCAGCATAAGGCGGCTTTTGCTCTTTCTCTAGATCTCTGTCATCCTCTCTTGCTGTTCTTCCTACCTGCAGTCTCTTCTTCCTTTTTGCCTTGTGCTTTTTTGCCTTTAGTGTCGTTTTCCCTTTTTTTTTTATTTCATCACTATCTTAAGAAAAGGAAGCGACAGAAGGGAGGAATGATTCACATCAAAACACACAAATCCACACCTCTCTTCCCCCGTACACAGACAGACGGGCCGACAGACAGGGACCAAATTATCTCTGTTGCATGGAGCATGAAATTAGCAAGTAGCTCAGTGTGGCAGCATTAGCATGACTGTTAAAGGGATACTGTGACATTTTCAGTTTCTTAAACATGGTTCTTTTTCAATATGGATGGTCAAATTTCCCGGAGCAGGGAGCTGTTAAGTTTTGTTAATGTACTGTGTAAATGTGTGAATTCCAGGCAGGGGAGTTTTGAATTTACTGCAACAAAACTAAGCAACACTAACTTATTTACCTTTTTAAAATATCAGCTTCAAAATTAGTTTGATGGTTCACTGACTCATAAAAAAACAATGTTCATCGAGGAAACTTTCAAATTATGAAGAATTCTAAACCTAGTACGATGTGTTAGTTACAGCAGCTGATCTTCTGGTCCAGGAAGCTGGGGATCGTGGGTAATATCCACTGTTCAACTCGGTTTCAGTTCAGTGAGTGGGACTGCGCTGTCAGAGCTCCCGCTTTGTTTTGTCTCTACATGAAAACAACTTAATCACTCAGACATGGAGCCCAGCAGAATTAATCACCGCATGCGGCTGCAGAGGACGCTGTTGCTCAGTCAAAGTGACATAGTGTTGCTTTAATCAGCGGTGACAAGTAACTAAGTACATATATTCAAGGTGAAGTAACCTTTCTAAAATGCATTGCTTCATTTAGACCTTCCTATCCTTTAGCTCACTCACAAAGTTGTGCTAAAGTCAATCATCAGACTACTCAAGGGCTACATGTATTCTTGCATGAATATCAATAAAGCACTTACTTGCCACCTGAACAAAAGAGAGACTGTGACCATTCCAGAGGGAAGTGGCCCTCCTCACTTTTTCTGCCACTCTGTCGTCCATCTACTGTAGTGGCTGTCCCTGTAGTCACTTGGAACAATAAGACAGGCCTCAGTAGGCAGGACCCTGGCCATACACAAACACACACACACGCACACGCACACACACAGTCTTACCATCTTCCAGAAAACGCCCTCATATCTCTGGCCCTCTGTCACACTCCCACTGGCATGAGCGTCAGCATTTCTCTTCTTCTTTTCTTTTTCTTTTATTGTCTCTAAAAACACTATCGCAGCATGGCATGAGCACAGATAGCATCAATTGCACAGTTAATGTAATGTAATGTCCATGCGTTAATGTAATGGCTTGCATTATAGTGTTTGTAATTTGCTCATCACTGTATGTTTTCACTGTAACGTGCTGTATGTGTGTGCTCACTCATACGTTATATAGACACCAGAGCTTGTCTTTAGATTCAGGCTCTAGACACGTGCATGTAACCTGTATATACTGTACATACATCACACATTCATCCACTGTACATGCATTCACTCTGCTGCGTTTTGAAGCATCCTCGTTCATAGTGTTTTCTGGAACTTCCTCTTTACACCAGGCATGCACAGTGCTGGTGTGTTAATATGGACAGGGATGATTATTCATACAGAACTAAAACAGTATGGATGTAGCCACAGAGAAACTAAATGTTGTTTCTCATGGACCCCCCCTATGCTGCATGGGGGGAACATAGGTGCTAAAATCTAGATGTGAAGCTATACTAGATACAAATTAAAAACTGTCAACAAACAATTAAATGTGAAAACGACACATCGTTGAGTGTCAGGAGCACTTTTATATTAGCAGCAACAACTTGAATATGGAGAAGGTGCATTTCAATATGTTTTCTCCTCTTGTATCAAACTTGACTGGTGCTGAGGGAATTTTGACAAAGCAAGTCTTAAAATATGCACGATTAACGTTGCGCTGCTTCTTGATCACTGATGCTGCTGTTGAACGCTCGCAGGTAGATTGGTACAGTAACAAAAGCAGCCAACTCCCCTGGCTGATGGTATGACCAGCACTTCACAGTCGTAAACTCCACCGGTGGAAAACAGTGTTTGGATACAGCTTTTGTGCACCATTCCTTGTTGATATATAAACACACAACCCACCGCCATGAGTCTTTCTGACAGCGTTGATCCCCTGTTGGCTCAGTAATAAGTTACCCTGCCCAGCAGCTCTTTATTTGAAGCTGTGTAGTTCATCGTCCTCACTCTGCCAATCTCAAGAACCTCCTGGTGAATGTAGCTATATAAAAGGTGTTTTTTTTATTTTGATTTTCTTACAGTTGAATACACGTGAGATGTACAAACACAAAAAAATATTTGGTCTCACTCATCATACACATAAACACTGAGTGAGGTTGAACAGAAACATCAGGCATCCCAAATCGACTCAACCCTTGGCAAGGTGGGATTTCAGATTTGTATTCCTTTTGCCGCTTTTTCCTTTCTGATTAACCTTAGTGCTTGGTAATTTTAAACATAGCCTAAAGCGAGGTACCACATCGGAGGAGCACACACCAACAAAGACTGTGCTGAAGTTGATTTTAAATGTATTTAGAGCAGGGGTCACTAACAGGGGGACCGCGGTCCGAGTCCGGACCCAGAAGATGTGTTGAGATTTATTATCTGTAAAATTGGTTGAGACTTTTGAGTCAAGATGTGAAACAGAAAAAGGGAAATTCAAGCTTTTGCTCCCTTTTATTTTATTTTTCTGAAGTTAAGCCCTTTATTTGAACATGCACAATTTTCACATTTTATTTATTTTCTCTTATTTTGAAATGCAGCCCTACTTTTATTTAGTTAATGAGAGAACATTATACATATCTGCAATCATACATATATGTTCAGTTCTTTGTTACGTGACAATAAATATTGTCCAAAAGTTTTTGAATCGTACTGAATTCATTCAGGTATTTAGTACATGCAGATGTTGATACAACTACTAGGCTACTTAAATATATATCACAGTAAATAGTTAGACATTATGATCTTCCGGACCTTTGCTTCAAGAAATTTTCTCTAACTGGACCTCTTTAAATTTTAGTTGAATACCCCTGATTTAGAGCCATTCCTCTAAAACACTTTACCCTCTACAAGCCTCCTGCTTTCAGTTTTAAATGGACGGCATCATGACTTGCTACTAGTCATCAGTCTCTTCTTCTTAAATAATTTACAAGTCAAACTGGCTGGTCCTTGCCATGTATTTAAATTCATCCTGCAGTCACACGCCTAAACCATCACACCCTTTGCAGCACTAAGGGATGGATTGTATGGAAGAATACTGGTACGACTTGTAGCAGTTCTCGCCAATCACTCCAACAGTCATGTTCGTGTACATATCAAATGAAAAGAGCTTTAAAAGTGCCACTCCAGTGCCAGCGGCTCATCATATTCTATCCGTGTAATCCTTGCATCAGTTTAAATCTGCTCGTTTATCATCTTGCGTCACCCCGCTGCACCATCACCTTTTCATCTCGTCTGGGGTCGGTTAGTCCCACATCAGGCCGGCTTGTTTTGGAGAGGCGAGACTGATCAGACAGCAGATGCAGCAGTTTTAACATGCTGTGACATTGCTCTTTTCCTCCTCACTCTGCATTCCACATTCCCTTTCCCTCATTTCTTCACCTTTAGCCTCCCATCCTGTCTGTCTCTCATGCACTCCCCCTCACTTCTTGCTCCTCTCCCTATCGACTCCTCTCCCTTTACCCCGTCACCCATTTTTCCCCAGTGTTCTTCCTAACTTCTCCTTACTTTGATCAGCAGCGTTTGTCAGTCCCAGTCCCACCTGTCTGGGCCAATATGGCTGCCCTGACACAAGGGAGGGGGGGGGAGGAGGACATAGAATAACAATGGAGGAGGAGAGGAGGTAAAGACTTGTTTGACAGAGTCACCTTGGCTCCCGTGACAAACTTTATTTTGTAAATCACAACGATGAGAATGTCCGAAGCAGCTGTAGTGGATGAATGGGGCAGAAGTGAGGGATAGATTGTGGACTCAGAGAGAAATGGAAAAAGAGAGTGATGGGTGGTGCGATGGGAGAGATGTTCATTCGTTTTAGTTTGCTAATTTTGTACAATACAGATTTTAAAAGTTTGTAATAAATTGGAATATACAGTATCTCTCCTTCTTGGAGTTTAGTTTTCATGTACGTTTACTGATTTGGGACGAGAGTTACTTAGCTTTGCTTATATAAGCTCAGCTTAGCATAAGAAAGCATGGAGATACAGCCTGTTTAGCTAACTGTAAAGTTCCAAGATACACCTACCAACTTAAAGCTACATCATAGTAGGTTGATTAGTTTTTTTCCTCAGATTTTAAAACCAAATTAAGTTCTCTCTGGTCCCAGCTCTTTATCAAGAAGACACGACTGTGATATCAACCTTCTCAGCTCAATTTCAACAGGAAACTAACAAGTACATTTCTTAATTTGCTGAACCACACCTTAAAAGAATTTAAAATCCAATAGCATTTTTTTTAATTTGCAGCTGAAACATGACCCTTGGAGCACTATTGTTCTCGTTATATGGTGATTTGTATTGTCTTAATATGACTGTGATGAAATTTATAATTAGTAGTTTGCAACTGATGGTTGTTTTTGTCATTGATGAATCTGTCTATTACCTTTTTAGATTAACCTCGTTCTGCAGTTCTCTATGGCCTGTGGGCACCGGCATCTACAATTTGTTTATATGTAGCAATGCATAGGATACTAATGTGTGAAATTGCTCCTTTGGTAGCATATACAAACGTTTGTTATATTTCCATTACAGCAGAGTGAACCATGTTCATATCAGAGCCTGTTTGAATGTATTTAAAAAGCTCTTTGAACTTTTCACAGACAGAAAAATCAATTGCTATCAGAGCAACAAAAAAGAAAAACAATACATGCCAATTAAATGTTTAGTATTGTTCATTCATATGAAAAGATATTTTCTTGTGTCAAATGTTTGAAACTGACCAAAACCCCTTTTGAAAAATAGACAATTGTGCAGTCCTACCCCTAACCCAGGAATCCATTTTTAAGCAAAAACTCTACAGCATGTATTAAACGACGACCAAAGTAGCTATTCATAATGCACGCAAATAACTTGCCACAACTTAATGTGACTGTCAAGTTGGGCATAAAATATTAATGCATTTAAATAAGGGTTGAGCAATCAATTCTATCAAAAAATCGTTAATAAATATATATATATAATCAAATTAAGTGTGTCAAATTCTCACATTATATTAGCTGGAACTGTTTTGCTTTATAATTGATGTGAAGCATAAATTGATTACCAAAGTGGCCGATTTATTTTTTGTTAGTGAGCTAATCGGCTAATCTTTTGAGCGCTAATGAGCTTTAAACACTTTTATCTTTTAGTAGTGCCTGTCAGTCAAGCACAGAGTGAATTAATAGAGATATTCTGCTTATAAAGTGTATTCATTCTAGATCATCAATAAATACACACATTTTTAATGTGTGTATTTATTGATGATCTGAAGCAAGCACGTGTGTGTACACGTACACACACACACACACACACACACACACACACACACACACACACACACACACACACACACACGGGAGAAAGGAAATTAATACTGTGCAAATCTTTGGGGACTGATAAACATTGTGTGCCACTCGTATCCCACTTATCTCTCTCTCTCTGTGTGTGTGTGTGTGTGTGTGTGTGTGTGTGTGTGTGTGTGTGTGTGTGTGTGTGTGTGTGTGTGTGTGTGTGTGTGTGTGTGTGTGTGTGTGTGTGTGTGTGTGTGTGTGTGTGTGTGTGTGTGTGTGTGTGTGTGTGTGTGTGTGTACGTGTACACACACGTGCTTGCTTCAGTTGTTTGGATTGAAGCTGCAAGGTTAGACCAACAAGCTAGTCACCTGCCAGTTTACAACTCGCATCACGCTACGCTTCGCTGTGCACAAACAACCCTCCTTTCCCCCCCATTCTCTCAATACACTCTCTCAATTTTTTTTTCCATTTCCCTCTCACTCACACACACGCACATAAACACACTCTCAGTTGGGAGATTCTGTATTGTGTTAACTAAGTGGGAGGCAAAGTAGGAGGAAACCCGAACAACAGGAGACGTACACAGAGGCGTAGAGTGGAGCAATCTGTCTTAAAAGCCCAAACACACGAGAAACCACATTGTTCTTAAAAGAAATTAGTTTTTAATAACTTTAATTTAATCTAACACAAATTAATATGCCTTATAACATCATCTCTCTGTTGCAATCTGTCTATCCACTATTAATGTGTGTATTCCATCCGTCCTTCCTGCAGATAAATTCAGTTATCACAGCAGAAAGGCATTTTCTGCTCATTCCTGCAGAGTTATGGCTCAGATGATGATGGTAGTTAAACAGCAGCACTTGACACACACATGAGTACGACTACACCCTCTCTTTAACTGTAATTGTGTAAATTAGCACACAAATGTGCCGAACATGGCTGCCTTACGGAACTTGTGCGTAGCCTCCGGCTCTTTATCAACTCACCTGTGCCAGAGACGCTACAAAGTGTGTGTCATAAAATGAATGTGTGTCAGCCTAAATAATACCTCGCTTATAACATTTGAATGCAGCATACTATCAAAGTAGACATATCAGAGAGCACACTTCATGAATTCACGCTATTACTGAAGAGCCTGAGTGTATTTGTGAGTGAGTTCTATCCACTTATGTACGTTTGGGGACCGCACACATAGACACATAGTAACATGTGGGGGAGTGAAACCCCTGGACGAGCATGCCAGAGTGCATTCAGGAAATGTCATGTTTTAAGATGCAATTTGGATTTTGCGTCCCACCTTTATGGGAGCATGTTCTTCTAATTCACTTCCATTCGAATGCCCTGGTAATTATCTGCTCTGTGATATGGCTCTGGAGAGAGAGAGAGAGAAAAAAGGAACATCTCATCTTTTGTCTTTCCCTCTCTGTAATTCCCTCATTCATTGCTGAGTCATAAAAATAGAGAGCCAAATAGGGTGTTTAAAGAAAAACAGCAGTGCAAAGATGAGGGGATTTGTCTATATTTTTCGTCTATATTGCTTTGCAAATGTCTGGATTTTGACAGAAACCTTGGTACATTTTTTGGGAATATATTTTTATAATCATTTTTATGTGTGTGTATATGGCAGAAAAAGGTTATATTTCTTGAAATTAAAAGAAATGAAAACACTGACTAAAGATATTCTGAACAGTGTTTCCCACAGAATTCATTCAATACAGAAAATGTGCACAAGCTCATCTCATGCAGATTCCGAGGGATGGGGATAGAGACAGAAATGCATTTTATGCGTCATGCGGGCACACCCACAACTGCAGCTGAAACTATGATATCCTACTGTCTGCGTAGACAGTAACAACTTCATGGACGATAGCGTGAGCAAGCCGCAAATAGCGCTGCACACATATACAATGCAGCAACGGAGCAAAACACCAAGTTAGAGATCTCTTATGTTGTTATGAGAAGTGTAAAAATAATGTTTGGGGTTGTTATGAAATGGGAAAACTCAGTATATAGCAGGTGCCACAGTCTAGGTAATAAATGGGATACACTGCTGAATATACTGAGAATCCATCTTTATGTCTGAGCTGTGATGAAGGTTGTTTTATGGCTGTGTATTGTTCAACCCTGTCCTTAACGTCTTCATCTCTCTCTCTCACCAGGCCGAACCAGAGGGCTTCTCCCATTTCCACCTCTACGTGTGTGCAGCCTTCCTGGTGAGGTGGAGGAAAGAGATTCTAGAGGAGAGGGATTTTCAGGTAATTCGCACACAAGACACAGGGGGCGCCATTAAACCTTTCTCTTTCTAGTTGGCAGTGAGACACAGATTGGCATTCACACAGAGTAAAGACACACACACACTGCATACTTTCCTACTGATGGTGATATACTTTACATACTGCAGCTTCATATGTGTGTAAATTAATTTCAGTTGCTCCGGCCGTGTAGAGGAAAGCCACTTTAACAGAGTCCACCAGGCTGTTCATGGCCTACATCCCTCTCCATTACCGCCCTGGTCATTAACTGTGGGGTTCAAAAGTCGTTGTGAGTGCATTAGTAGATGGCAGTAGACAGCTGCCAGAAGGTGACTTTGGTTGCCAGCTCACTGGGGGGATCTGGCTTCTTAACAGTAGCAACACAGCTGAATATCATCACATACAAACATAATCGCTGCTCTTTGGCTGCTTTCTCCTCCTCCCTTTTTTTTTTTTTACTTCTCTGAGCACTGTCATATTCTGTATTTTTTTTTAATTTTTCAGTTTTTTGGGGGTTCTTTTTCAACATATTTTCACTTTATTCTTCATTGGCTCAACTTTGCATCTCATTTCTTAGTTTTTTGCATTCTGGTGGTCAAATATTTGTTAGTTTTTTGGTTATTATTATTTAGATTGCCCTCTTATTTTATTTTTGGATTATCCTAATTACCTCACAAGCCCAAACATTTACCCCAAAACACAAACTTTACAGCGTTTTCCTCTGTACAATCCTCTGTTTTACCTTCTGGCTGACTTGCTATACAGACTACCAAGTGTTGTGCCATGGGCAAAGTATCCACCCCTGTTTGATGAGAGAAAAAGAGGAGGTGTAAGGGAAGACGATCAGGGTGGTAATGAGAGGGTGGCAAGAGAGGTAGGATTAAGAACAGATTATACTTGAGAGCAAAAGAGAGGGAAAGATCTTTTTTTACATGAGCAAATTAATGGTGTGGCAGACTTTTTTGTAATTTTTATTTTCAGCAATGTTAAAGATGATTAAGTAAATCTGACTGTGCACTGGGCTGCAGTTTGACAACACAGACGTCTTAAAGGCTTCTGAAAGGACACAACAAACCAAAGGGCTGCTATATCAAGGTTTTCCAAACCAAACGATAGTGAAACTTTCTTTCTTTCAGGAGTCAATATTCCGTGTGTGCTTAAAGGAGACATATTTTGCTCACATTCAGGTGTATAATTTTAATTTAGGTTATTACTTGAAAAGGTTTATTTGCTCTAATGTTCAAAATGTTATACTCATACTGTCCATTGCTGCAGCTCCTCTTTTCAGCCTCTGTCTGAAACGCTCCTGTCTCTTTAAGGCCCCCCTCTCCTGATAAGTCTTCTCTGATTTGCCAGCTGGCCCCCTCTGTTGTGATTGGTCATTCACTTCCAGAGAGTGTCCCATGCTTTGGCTTTACCTGACTTTGTTAAGGTGTGTGCCAGACTAGCTGCTAGGTGTAACATTATGCAGATTTGGTCCACCGCGATGGCGTGTGACACCACAGTGGTGCAGAAGTTTGGTCCGGACTTCTGATGAGGCATTTCAGCAGCTTCAGGAGCAGTGTTTTGTGTGGGGGGAGAAGAGCTCCCTGTAACGCTGACTTTTGACTTTTGAACTTAACAGACCTTTTCACATACACAAAAACAATTTAACTTTAGCAGGTTTTTATTTAAATAGAAAATGGAAAATTCTATTTAGGTTGAGTAAAATGCATTTTTTTTTCTAGGTTTATTCAGAAATGGAGCATACATCTTAAAGAATGTTCCAACTATACTCAAAATAGTTTTCCAAAGTCTGAGTAATGAGGGTTAGTAACACCTTGGATCATAGTTCCTGTGATCTTTGCCATTGTTCAGAATGATATTTATTCAAATCTTTGTATTCGTATTATTGTTCTTACTTTGATTTATGCACATCTGAGTTTTACTGTTACATTCCTGAGGTGGTTGTTTCCAAGAAAATAAGCATAAAAAAATAACAGCTAATGCAAAGGTTGATAAAATTGCATAATGTGAGTCGCTGATATTGACATTCAAGCCACAGCTGCATTTTTTCTTTTGGGCTCCTACCGTGTAACAAATCAGACATCGTCTTCAAAAGCAACACTAGTCAGAGGGTTAGGGCTCTAAAGAAGCTGTGTATTAGAAGGAGGCGAGCTGATTAAAGAGGATTCACCCGCTGAGTGAGACACTGGAGGCTGTCAGAGTTTGAAGATGAGGCGTCAACTGACTAATCTGTTCATTCTTTCATACTCTTCTCAGCCTCTCCCACCATTTCCACCTAGTTGAAGCTCAAATACGATTATTTTTTTGTTGAGTTCCATTTCAGATTGAACTCAAGGATTGCTTTTCTTTTTAATGGATTTCTGCAGCGTTTTGAACTATGCACACAGAAAATCTCTGCAAACCTTTGTGCAGTAACGTGAGAGTTTACTCTCACTTTGAAATGGTCTTAATAGAAGATCTGCGCATTGATGGAAATTTTCCTCATTCGAACAACACCCGACAGGTTTGCTGAGAGCAGATAAAACTTGTGGGGAGGTCAACAGCGGCAGACTGTAAACTCAATGAATTCAGGAAGCTTCTAAACACCATCAACTTTTAGACAGCGAAGGCCAGTTTCATTTTTTGCATGATCAGAATGTGTGAACCCGTGATTATCAGAGAGGCCTTAGACTATACATCATATTGTTGCGGGGTGAAAAACTCTTTAATCTCTGCATTTCTAAATTCCTCTGTTATGCTAACGGCCTGGCTGTAGAGACTGTAATGTTGTTCAATTGGTTAGTCGATCACTTTGGTCTAAATACAACAACTTCTAGATGATATTTGTACAGTCATTATAATTATAATTCCCAGAAGATAAACCCTCCAATATTTGCGACATCGTTATGTTGACATTACTGCCTCTGGCTCCATTTGCACAAAATGGCGGCATTTGGATATTTTAGCTCTATTTCAGGATAGTGGGAGGAATTGGAGATCCGTTGTCCATCTGTCTATACAGTCTGTGGTGCAGATTTTGACTGTGCCCAAATGGTGACTCCTAATTACTGTGGTGATAACATGACTTTTCATACAGCACCACCATGAGGTCAAAATTGCCCTTATTCAGAAAACATTTCTACAGACCTTCATGGTTCCCAGACGATGACTTTGATGATCTGTTATTCCTGTAGCCACCATGAGCAGCACATTTCTGATCACAATGAAATGTCTCAACTGCTGATTGGTAATGAAATTTGCTACACACATTCATTTTGCCCTCAGGATGAACTGTGAGTACAGAGCTGTCAGCAAAGGTTTGGAGTTTTAGTCTTTTTCTGCTGTTTGACAAATAATTTAAAACCACGTCCACAGTGGATATCTTCAGCATGCTCTCAGGCCCACGTCCCACAGTCTCTGCAAACTTTTGGCAGAAGTAGCTCTGGAATCCAAACTCAAAAATCAAGAAAGCCCAAGAGTGCATACTCCTCATGGATACTGCATGAAAACTTTAGGAAATTCTCCCTGCTCTAGGACTATGGTTAAAAGTCTGTATAGATGTCATGAATTACTGAATAGTGGCCTCAACTGCAGGGAGAACAAGGCCATCACTCAACAGGCTTTTATTTCAAAATCTCCCATTTTTCATATTTTGTCTCATTTTAGTAAAACTTGGCCTGTTTTCTTCCCAGCTCCTGTTTTAGAATTGTGTCAATGCTGTATGCTGCTAATGCAAACTCAGTGCCGTATCAAGATTTACCCGTTGTCTTCATTAACCCATGATAATGTGCATTTTGTTTTTGCACAAATACCATCAGTACCGCAACAGTCAGGGACACACTTTGATTCTTTTGTCACTCTCAGGAGTCTGGATTTCTCTGTGTCCCCCACAGAAGAAAACAGTTTCACAGAGACACACACACACACAAGCATTCACTCTAAAAACAGACACTCATGAACAGACGCAGCCGAATGTCGTCCTGGCATTTTCCCCCTGACCAGGACACAGCACATGAGCTCTCATCAGCTTTTTGTTTATGTTTTCCAATCTGCTGTCTGTACCTAATGTAACACAGATATCCTGTGTATTTGTTTGTGTGTGTGTGTGTGCATTAGAGTGTGGCTAACTGAGCATCCCGACGGGCCAGGCAACGTTTTGGGTCGAGTCGGGCTGATTTGTTTTTACACTTCACATGTCTGTAATCGGGGAAAACAAGCAATAACTGTGTGTATCAGGGACAAAGTAAAACAAACTCAGCACAGCTATATTAACTGCATCGGGCTTGGTCTCAGTTAGTTTTCACTTGCATGTGTGTATTGCGTGACTGATGTCTCTCTGTGTATGTGGGTCTCAAAAATAAAATGCACATATATTTGCACAGTTGCTGGTGGTACAGATAACCGTATCTTTCAGAACGTACTGTTCATGTTGTCAAATTGATTAGCCAAATATCATACAATTTACTAAGTAATTTCCTGACAGAGATTATTGTCAGCGGGGGGGGTCAAGATTTCTTCTGCTCTCAGCTTTAGTTGTTTAATTCCAAGAGATTTCTGCCTGTGATCCACTGAGCCTCAGAGTTCAATCGTGGGCCTGCCAGGTTCTTAAGGGCCTGTTGAACAGCTCTTTTCTCCACATGCTTTACCCAGCAACCCTCATGGCATCCCTCTCCTCCGATGTCTGCCTTTCTCTCTCTCTCTGTCTTTCTCTGTGGCTCTGTCGCGCCGTTTCATGTTGCTAATTCCCAGCCGCTTTGTTTTTGCCACTTTTTATTTCTCTGCTTGTTCCATTGTTTTCTTCTGTCTCTTTCTTTATTTGTTTTCACTCTGGATCTCTGTTTATCCATCTCTTTCTTTTTTTCTCCTCTTTTATCCCCCACACATCACTTCGCCCATATTGATGGCATTGTGTGTCTGTTAGTTGGTTCACCATTTTGATCCATACTGGAGACTGAAATATCTCATCAGCTATTTCATGCATTGCAATGGATTTTTCTACAGGCATTAACGTTTCTCAGAGGATGTGACCTCCTAGTCTTCTCTGAGCTTTTCCCTCTAGCTCTAACAGCAGGTCAGAGTTTTCACTTATCCAGTGAAATATTTTAATATCTGCTAAATGGCTTGCCACGATATTTTGCTGAGCTACGGTACATGGTCCACAGAAGATTAATTACATTGACTTGTTCTCTTGCAGCCGCATTTATGTTTTTTCTTTTAAGATCTCAACAGCTTTTTGTTAGAAATGTTCATGATCCCCAGAGGATGAGGTCGACTGAGTTTTCTTGTAGCTAGCAACATTTGAGGTTTCTATTGAAATGTGTTGATAGTGGTATGGATTTTTTCAAATTCCTTGCCATCTCTCTCTCTCTCTCTCTCTCTCTCTCTCTCTCTCTCTCTCTCTCTCTCTCTCTCTCTTTGTCCTAATAACCTAAATTAAAAAAAACTGTTTAAGGTCCAAACATGTATGAAAAGACCAAAGATGCACTCTTGTAACTTTCACCAGCAAAAAATATTAATAAATTGCGGTGATGAACTCAATCCCGCCGTAGGCATCACACGACTGCTATCTGTGACGGTGAACACAATGTTCACCGTCACAGATAGCTATTCAATTTATGGTGTTATTATTATTATTATAAAGGCAGTATATAATAATCGTAACAAAAATAACGTTGCAACAATTTATTTATCAGATAGAAAATTTATTGGCAACAATTTTGATAATTAATCATCATTGTCATTTTACAAACATTTAAACTGTTTTTCAAATGTGGTCAGAAGGCATCTTTAACTATCTTATGATATTTTATAGACACAGAACGCACAAACAGCACAAGCTCCCAGCAATACAATAAAGGTTTCCGACTTATTCCCATCAATCAACTCATTACACAGAATTGCTTCTCTAATTTATCCAGGCCTGGAGGCTATCTAGACCTGTAACAGCTAGTTAGCCCATTACAACAGCTTGTTTCATAGCAGTAGATTATTGCTGTGGTTGATTTTTCCTTTCCTTTCCTTTGACTTTGGAACTGGTTTACTCCTGTAATTAATTTGCAATTTAAATAATAACTTACATTTAGTTTTGAAATCATAATATTTTTTTAATACCATATATTTGATCACCTTTGAAAGCTACAGAGACATTGGACAAAAAAGTTTGAAGTTCAAGGTCAATTTAATACGCATACCCTTCTAAATCTGGTCAGTCACTGCAGTTCAGTCATTCCCTGTAGAAAAAAGTGAGAGCTAATTGCCTTCCCTTTTAAAATGTAGAACGCGGGGAGCAGCGGTGTATGAAAAACTGCTGGCGAGTTACATGCTTGGGGTCTTGAGAGGGGAACACAAATGATTGTTTCCTTTTAATAGTTAATTAAAACATGCATGCAGAAAGTAATTTAAAAAGGATAATTCATGCATTGTTATCAAACATAGTTAGCCGAGTAACCGTAAATCTCCTCCCCTGGTTGTGGGATTGGATTGGTTAAGCCGCTAAATGAAAAGCAGGAGGAGTGTGGCACTCCCCAAGCAATCTGCCATTCACCGTTCCACTTCAGCTAGCACACTACTGCTAACTGCAAGCCTGGACTGCATGGATAAGTAGGCGCGTGCCCACACACACAAACACAGACACACACACACACACATACACAGTTTTTACACACTTTCTGTCACTCAAAACCTAGCACGACAACATAAACATGCACATAAACTATTCTTTCTCACGCCATAGACATTTTTCACACATTCATGCATCACCGGACACACACACACACACACACACACACACACACACACACACACACACACACACACACACACACACACGCATTGTAATAGGCAAGCAGGTATAATGCAGGTATGTGTGTGCACTGCTGTTTTTAGGAAATGCCAGAACAGACAGTGCCATTTCCGTTCAGTCATTACTACCTGGGACCCCAAGTGTGCTACCGCAGAACAGACCTCACAAATGTCTGTGAAAAAAGTTTGCACTCTGGGTTTTCAGCCCACATATATGTGCAGCTGCTTGATTGTGGCTCATCCCTGCAGCCTGGAAATTCCACCTGTCTGAACAACCTGTCGCATCTCACATGTGGCAAATTAGTATGTTTTTCAATGTTATTTGGAAACCAAGCAATAACCACGGTCCCGGCAGGCAGACATTCGAGGAGACTAGGGCTCTTGGCAGGTGTTGGCACAAATGTCAACCTGTAATGGATGCCATAAAGCAGTGTTGCTTTTGTAATTTAGCCATTTAGCAATTTGTTTTTAAAGATTACAACCTCATAAAGGAGTAATTAACTTTATTTCAGGTGGTGAACAGGCTCTAAAAGACACAATTGCCTGGTGCTTGAGTATGGATCTATCTCTACCCTCTGCTTTTAAATGTGCTCATACAAAGCCTGTACGTTTTTCACAGAGTTATCAGCATACTGAAAATGCTTCGATGGCATTGTGCATGCAGGAGAAACACTTCGTTATCAATAGGTACATACACTGTACATACTCTGTACAGACACTTACTTCTGTGTGTCTGAATCGGTCCAACCACATCTTCTGTTGATATTGTTTTGTCCTCATTTATTTATTTGCAACAGAACATACAATTTATGTGATGTCTTCTACACTTGGTAATATGAATAAAAAGGTCTGTTTTCCCACAGCATTTGTATGTTTTCACATCTCATGCTTGCTGTATTATTAAAGGGGATTAAAGAAACAGCTGGGTGCTCACTTACGTGTGAGATCCCCTCTATTAATGTCGTTATCTGTATGATTTCCTTTATGCACCTTTATACATTCTACCTACTCGGTTTACTAATTCACTTCTCTATTAATAACAGAGAAATGTCAGAAGGATTAAGCAGCTATAGTCGGATACATAACAATTCTCTTGATCAAGCATGTTCAGCGACTATTTTAGAGACTGTTCATTATTTTTAAGATGGTTTATTGTCTGTTATTACATTTTGTGTGTCAAAGATGAGGCAACACATAATTTAATCTACAGACTCCCATTTGTGTCCATCCACAACAAATCCGACAGCATTATTTGTCAGCATGGATTACATGGTCGTCCTGGAACCTCCTGATTGTGACCATTTAATACTGTTTGCTTAAGATTTCATTAGTAAGCGTTGCTGAATAGACTCCACTGTGAGGATCCCCATTGTGATCATTAATGTGAGACTGAGTGTTTGTGTGATTGCAAAGCTATTAGTTCTGTGTAAATGGAATCTCACTGTCACTACAGTTTATTTTTTTCCTTTTCCAATGATATGCAGAAGAACCATGACAGAGGTGGATGAGTGAAAGAGGGAGACTAAGATTGGTTTTCACCTTAATTAATGGTGTGTGAAAAACTGTGGACCTTTGCAAATGTCAGAATTGGTCCTCAGATCACTTAGGTGAGGATAGCGCCTTGGGTTCAGCAGCCTTGGCAATGAAAGGAAAGGAGGGCACTGCAGAGGAACCAGAGTGATCTGGAAATGTCAGCACTATTTCAATCCCCATGACTAACAATATAGCTTGGTTAAGGATTTATATCATGGAGAAGATAAAACTTCCAATTCTAGATAGAGAAGCTCATTGGCAAATTTTATTTGACCAGTTACCCTGCATTCAGACATACACGAAATTTGGGCATTCTCCCTGAGGGGGTGTGAGAACATTTGAGTCAGTTTCCTGCCAGCCCATAAAATGTCTGAGTTAGCCCATGTGAGAATACAGCAGGAAAATGAATTCATGAGGAGGATGTTGATGAGGGATGGAAAATAAAAGTAAAAAAAGATGACGAGTATGTATCTCGGAATGAAAAAAGGCACCAATCATGTAGAAGATGCATAAGTAGATATCAACTTGGAAAGATGGCAATATACTATCTAACACACGTCTGAAAATGGCCTGTGATTATGTACGTTATTTTAATTTCTTTTAAGGAAGAAAAGTTGCTTAATTTGTGTGTTTTTGTCTGGATAAGCAGCTGAATGAGTTAACAACTGCAGCATCTGCACATTTAACATCTACACCCCAAATAACAATGTGTTTGTAAAGCTGATTGCACTACATGGGAATATAACAAGAACGAATTACCATATAGAGATACAACTGAGGAAGTGCGTCCACGGCATCGTGTTTATCTGAATATAAAGGGAAAAAATCAGGTGTGTGGCGAACTCATTTTGAGCATGATGTCAAAAGGAAAATATATTCATGTTATGCAGACAGAATAAAAGTCCTTTAAATTGTATGCCAGCGTCTGAACTCCAGTCTGCCTATAGATAGATCGGTTTCTGTTGTTTGACTCGTCTTTGTTCCTCCTCTCCGCTGCTCCCTTGAAGCATTGTTTTTTTATTGTATTTATAACATTGATCATCAGTTTGTGTCGTTGACACATCCTGATAATTGTGCCATTTTTCTTTACACGTACAATAGAGCCCCACCCTCAGCCTATTTAAAGGGTTAGTTTACCCCATTTAACTCAATGACACATTTCACAAAGATCTCTTTTTGAAAGTTTATTCTTGGAAAAACAGAACTCAGATCCTTTCCGTCTAATTATCAGAACAAAGTGTGCTCCTGTCAGGACGCCAGGACAAATTGGAACTCTGTGTTTAATCGGGACATCTGGTCACTCTCGATGTTTTATTCTGCCAACACAAATGCTGCAGAGCATTGTAAACAATATAGTCCACAGGGCCCTCTACTGGAATAAAGCACTTTTTATGTATTTATTTTTTACTTCAGTAAAAGAGCTGAATGAAATATTTATTTATTTGATCTAGAATTGAGTCCCCAATGCCACCATGAACAAAAAAATATTTGGCAACACAAAGTTGCACAGCAGCTGTTAACTTTTTAGAGTTAAATATTCCTTTGTTAAATTTGAGCTATTTTATGTTGGTGTAATAGATCATAGAATATATGATGGATGGCATGACAGCTCTCCTAAAGTAAAGCCTATTCATCTGGATTTCCCCCTGGTGGCTGTTAATTATAGGTCATAAACCCTGCCTACTCCATGTAAGAAGATTGGACAAGGACCTTATTAGCTTGTCAAATAGAATTTCCCCAAAGATGGCTTCTGTTATTTTAGGTAGTTCTTATCACACTGGTTTATGTTCAAGTGTAATGTTCCAGTATGTCCGGTCTTAATTAGTTAACGGGATGAAATATCATGATTGACTGCTGAGATTGACTAGCGGTGATTGGTCGAGCGCATGTATTGGTGGGACCTCTATAACACACATCTACACTTTGATCACTACTGCTCAGGCTCCAAAAGACAGCAGATGCACAAGATGGCCGCCCCTCATCTGGGATATTTTGGCTTCATTTTTCTACAACAAGAGAAAAGTTTAGACGCATCGTCCATCTTTATATAGTCAACAGTTCAGGTATCAGGGGACTTTGATAACCTCATCCAATGCGTATATGTGCATCTTTGTTTTTTTCTTTTTCCAGCATACAGTATGTACGTGCATGAGCATTAAGACCACCACCGCAATTTCCAGTAAAGAGCCGGGCTCCTCCTCTGATAAATTCCACCCTTTTCACCCATTTATCATGACAAGACCTCCCCAACTTCTCCTCATAACGTTGTTCCCAAACTCGGCTTGTATCGAGCAGACCCTCTTAGCGGTTTGCAGCTTCTCTGATGGATGGCACTGTAGTCATTAGGGCTTAAAGTGAGACAAGGCCACCCCCAGTAAACAGCTTTTAACGATCACCCCGTTGATTGAGTGCTGCGTCTGATGTAGTGTATGAATCTAATTGTGAGAATATATGAAGAAAACGGAGGACTTAATATGGTGGAAGTAATTATGTAGCCCTCCACCCATCTTGTCTTTCATTCTGTGACATCCTTCTTTCATTGCTGTCCTGCCTCCTACATGCTCTCCATCACTGACATGTGAAGTTAGCTGTAAGGCAAAGTTGCGTGGGCCTGTGCGCTGAATTATTGCGCTGTGCGGTTTTGATGACCAAAGCTGCTTGGAAAGCTGGTAGTGATCAGTCATGGTGTGGCATTGACAACAAGTAAGTGTGTGTGTGCGCTTGTGCTAAAATATGTGCACATACAGTTATATATTGGCTGCACAACTGAGTGGTGTTGCTGCTTTGTTGATCAATGCATGCCAGCCCAGGTTTGCCATCGCCAGGAGTCTCTGCAAAGCGTTTATCAGCTCAAAAGAATCGTGTGTGAGGTGATTAGCTTGCCTTCTGAGTGTCATTACCGACATTATCGCTGGCTGAGGTTTATCCACAAGAGAGAGGGAAGTAGAGATAGGAAGAGTCAGAGTTTTATGGCTTTTTTGCCCTAAGATAACAGAATAACAGGAGTTGCTCTGTCAGCCCCTAAGCCAACTGCATGCCCCCCTGCTCCACTCCTCTAAGATAAACAGTAATATCAACCCACTCACACGGAATAAACAGACTGCAGCAGCCACAGCAGCAGAAGGGGACAAATAGTTTTTAAAAGAAAAATGGCAGAAAAGAGATTTGAGGAATGGGTTGGGTCATGAACTGAGACATAAATATTGAATTTTGAATTGAACTGCTCATATATGGAGTGTCAAAACAAGAACTGAGGCACTTCCCCCGAGGAAGGTGTTTTCAGGGATGGTGAACTCTTGATTATTATTGCATTAACCTTTCAGAACTTGGCCATGGGTGAGGGCTGGTGTTAAAGTATCAAAAGGCTCTATTTGTCTTTTGTTGAATTTAGTGTGGCAACATGGATACTCTACAAGCATCTACTCACTAATTACACAAATGTCAGTTTGTATGTGGAACGCATATCTCGTGAACCATTTATCTTATCGACTTCACCCTTGGCATGTGTGTTGTTAATGTTCCGAGGAAGTGCAGTGTCAATTTTGGTGCAATTTGGACACATGATACATTCAATATAAATAAAATGTGAATAAACAGGTAGACAGTGCCTTGCAGTTATATTTTGATTATTTTCGTTTCACCATATCAGGCTCACAGAGACATTCGCGGGTGTCCTGGGTGCTAATCGCTGTCATGACAACAACATTCATGGAATCACTTCCTCTTTAAGTAACTTCTGCAAAGTAAAATGACCAAATAACACAATAATGTCAAGTAAATCATTCAAACTTATATATAAGCCCAACATGTGAACAGTAATAAAGCAAATTCAGTTCCATTTTATAAAAGAAAATGTCTATAAAATTGTTACAATTTCTTTTTATGTCATTGATCATAGGTCACTTTTACAATTTCAGAAAGAAAGCTGCAACCAGTTTGACCACAGACAAGACAAAAAGTGTATTCCTTGTTTAGAATGGGCACGGCACTAGTAGATATACAACAGAAATGTATATCAGTGGATTGGATCATATTTTTCTGCAGTAGGTTTGACACACTTTGGGTGGTAATGGTTGATGCTGAGGGGTCAAACGGTTAAATATTGACCGCTGTTGAACTTTGAAGTTGCACGTACTGAAAAACTGAAACTAGTCAAGCAGAGTGAAATATCACCGTAAATGCTCCAATACACAGAAGAAGCAGGGACAACTGTTTTAGCACTTAAATTGCTTCTGGCCGTATTTTTCCAAAGGTTCTGAACTTGTCATTGGGCTGGCATTGACTGGTACAGAAAGGGCGCAGCGCTAAAGCCTGGTGACTGCGAGAGCAAGGAGATCCAAGTCTCTTTTTTTCCCTCACATCAATTTACCGTTTTATGTTTTAGTTTCATAAAAACCATTAAAACAAATCTTTCTGTGAGGTATCAGCAGAGGTTGCAGTATCCAAATGATAACCTCAGCACCAACGCCCACGCTTGTGGTTGCGTGTGTTTGGAAAGCTTTCAGGCAATCTATCATGCCTTCTCCCAATGCTTTAATCTTATTCACACTCCCACAGTATTTAAATTACCAAAGGTTCATCCCACATGTTGCCTCTGTAAAGAACATAGCAGGATTTTATGAATTAGTTTACCCTCTGCAACCTTGGGCTGATATTGACCTATTGTACATTAAGCATATGTGAAGTAAATGAATGTCAAATTAGAAAATTGTCCAGATTTATTCAAACATATATCTTTAATTCTTTAGTTTTTCCTGGGTTCATGCCCTCCAAACAGCAGAAGTATGGAATCGGGCCAAATTAATGCATTTGCTTTGTTTTCTGTGATTCTATAATTAAAAGAGAAGCAGAGTTTTAAAGGAATAGATTGATATTTTGGGAAATGGATTGGAGTATAGAGTGGTATAAACCAAATCTCAGCAAGAAAGTAAATAAATTACTAATCCATCCATCCAACCACCCACCCACCCATTCATCCATCCATCCATCCATCCACCCATCCTTCCACCCATCCTTCCACCCATCCATCCATCATCTATATGGCTCATCCTATCGCTGTGATGCGGGGTACACCTTGGACAACTCATTAAAGAAAACAGTCTCACTGTTTTTTCCTAAACTGCCTGTAAACCAATTACACCAACTCATCAGTATTTAGATTATTTGTTGCGAAAGAATCTACTAAACAAACAACTAATACCAATGCTAAACTTGTTTGAGACCAGAAATCTCACATTATCCAGCATCTCAACCAGTATTAATCTGCTGGGCTTTTTTACCGGGCAGTCTTTTTACAACACGACTGGGTTGTGCTATCCTATGTCAGCTCTTACCTCCACATGCTACAGTGCCCCACTCCTACATTAGCACCCACTGTTTGCCAGAGTGCCCATTTTGTGTAATTATACGAACTACAGCAAGCTAATGGCCCCGACAGAGCAGTGCCTAGGCCCATTACACCTCAGGGTGCTGCAAAACACCATTACCACCACCAGCAACCTGGAGTGCTTGTGCTCGTAGGTGACAGTCTTTGTGTGTTTGTGTGTGTGTGTGTGTGTTTGAGTGCGTGTGTGTCTGTGTGTGCGTACTCGCGTGTGTGTGCTGCATCTCCTTATGTGTGTTCATGTAGATGTGTTGTTTGAATGAGATCGGAGGTGTAATGATACATGTCAAAGAAACACAACAGCTACTACAGACGATTGCCATTTTTAGCCGTAAGTGTGTCTGTCGGTATGTTTGTGTACTGCACACCTGTCATCTCTCCCCCATTAATTTCTCCAGGGCTTTAGCTGCTCACTGCTGGGGGATGTTGTTGACACTGGAGAAAAGACAGCGAGGCACCTTGTGCGACTCTGGGCACTCGATGTACTCACCTCACTTTGCACCATCTCATTCTGCCAGCAAATGGACTGTTTAGTTCTCATGCAGAGTGGGCTTTAATTGTGTGTTTTTATCTTTCTGTGTGTGTTCGCACTTCTCTCAGCGTATGACTTCACCATTACTGCTGATAGCTGCAGTCAGTGTCTTAATGGTATTTGAAGGAATACATCTCTCAATTTGAGGTTTCAGTCTTCTATAATCAGTCGTTATCTATAACAAACACACTCATGCATTTCGTTCAACTCACTACACACATATCAATCATATATTTAATGTTGTGTCATCATAAGAGCCTGTCTGATTTTTGGGGGTCGATACTGATGTTAGGGAGTACAAGATTTAACCTTTGAATTAAGAAAATAAACAAACTTTGTGATGTAAAATTTAAACATAAATGCACATCTTTGTCTTTATTTGGTAAAATTAAGGTTTTCATATCAGCAAGAGACACCGATACGTCGGTGAAAGGCTTATATCGGCTGATTTTATTGGCTAACCAATGTATGGCTCACGCTCTAGTCTTCATGTCAATCAGTCCTGTATAGGATCAGCTTATTGTGTGGCTCAGTTCCCACTTTCGGTTTTTGATTTCACACTTAACATGCAAATGAGTGACAAAGTGAAAGTGAATGATTGGAGAAACAGGATGATAATGCCCCAATCTACAGTGCACAAGCGGTCAGTGAACACTTTGATGTGATTGAAATTGATGTGAATCGTATGCCACGGCCAACACAGTCTCCAGATCTCATCCCAGTTGAACACTTATGGGAGATCTTGGATCAACATGTTACAGAGCTCTCTCCACTACCATGACCAAATTGAGGGAATATTTTCTTTGGAAGAACTTATAAGGGTTTTGATTCCTCTAGTAGAAACCTAGCCAGATGCCAATATGCATTGGAAATGTGCTGGTGGCTCATGATGATCCAACACATTAAGCCAATCACTGCTTTGTATGTGACTATAAATGTGAAGTGCAGATGAGGAGTGACTGTGTTAAATCAGCTCAGCCTGGTCAGATCCAGGTTAAAACAATAACTATAGACACAGCGAATACATTCCACTTGGCAGTGGCCTAGGCTCTCTCTCTGTTTCCAATACATGACTCCATTCTCTTTTTGAACAAAGAGCCTCAGCACTGACTCTATTGACAATCTGCTTTCCCCTCAGTATCAATAGCCATTAACCACTTTAAGCCTTGCCAAGCATAGGAGATGGGGAGCTAATTGTTTTTTCTTTCTTTCTTTGTAGAGTACTGTATACAGTAATGGTGGATCAATGTGTTTGTTAGTATTGTGGGATAAATGGATATGCATGCCTCAATAACCACTAGCACCCACACACACACACACACACAACAGGGCTAGCTAAACACACTCACAGACACAGATATCTGTTTTCTGTCTCTTTTACTGATTCCCTCCTACAACACACACACATGCACACATCTCCACACACTCTTCTGTCCCATCTCTCTTGATTCTAATTACATACATAGCCTCCACAACACCCCCAAAACATAAATTGAATTTCATGGACTGTACTGGTGCCCCCCCCTTTTCCTCTCGTGCAGTCGTACACACTCACACACTCACACACTCACACAAACACTCGTGGCCTCTCAGCGTGGAGTGTTGCCACCTGTGCGGAGTAGAGTGGGTGCAGTGTTTCCCCCCCCTGACAGTGAGATGTATGCAATTAAACCGTATTAAAGTCATTAGCCCAGCAGAAGTGATAGCCAGCAGATGGTTACCAAGCAGAAATATGCTCTTAATGAAGCTCCTCAGTCACTGTGCGTGCGTACTTTTTCTGGCGGAGCATGCGTGAGTGCACTCGTGTGTGTGTCGAGTGTGTGTACGTTTGTCTGGGTGTGTTGCCTTACGCCTGTGACACTCGAAGCGGCTCATGATGAGACAGTGGTCGGTCCCTCTCTTGCATGTAGCACAGCAATCAGTGCTTATTGTTGATTTATAAAGCTATATCACGTGGGAAATGTCTCTCCTACTTTTCTATCAGTCTTTTCATTTCTCATTTCCATTCAGTTTAAAACATTTTTCAAAAGTATAAATGCTAAATACAACCTGTGTCCTACTTTACATTGAAGTCCACTTTCAAGTGTATGTGCACTGGGGGTTTAAAATGTTCACACCACCCCACATCGCTTCTGTTAGTTAGCTGCTGTTGCGTAATGATTGCTCTCCCAAACTAGTATATTTTGTTCAGCTTTAATGTAGGGTACCTTTTTGTCTCGACCTCTGTGCATTAATGGTTCCATGGTGTGAAGGTCAAACATCCCAGTGAGGTAAACTAAGCAGAATAAAAATGTTTGATTGCTGGAGGAAAGCAGCGTTTAAATCTATTACATAGCAGTCCATGTCAATAATATTAGGGCAACTGTTTTCATCCTATTTAAAGAAACATCAGCAGCAGCCCAATTATCTGTTTCAGTTATTGAATCGCCACCCTGTTGGATATTCAGAATTCATTTAACAACATTCTTTTAGCATAATGATGCTCCTCCGATCAGCCATTTAAATTAGAGTGTTAAAAGTGTCAGCCAATATTGGCCTTTCGCAGATATATGGGTATGGATGTATGTCTTTCCAATATGCATACGAAAGACATATATTCCCAATATAGATATATAGGGAAATTAAGCTGCTTTCATTGATGCACTGAGCAGTGGACATTGTCCCGCCAGCCTAAAATGTCTGGAGAATGTCCAAGTCAGCCCATGTGAGAATACAGCAGGACAATGCCTGGAAATTCACAGCGAGCTAGTGATTGTGTAGATGACGTTTCAAACAAATGATGGATACAAAACTGAACAAAAAAGGACTTAGATGACTACAGCTTTTTCAATAAGGGTCGATGCCGTTGTCGATGCGCTGTAAACAAATATACGTGCTTTCTGCAGCTGAATGTATACGTCACGTCCTGCCTCCTGCATGCTCTACCCAGACTCCACCTCACGCCTGAATGTTTCGGAGATTTTTCCTGTTGTTGTTTACATGTCTGACTCAGATAATCTGGCTCAATCTCCTGCTGCATTTTTCATGATAGGCAAACTCCAGAAAATGTCCGGGCATTTATATCTGGTCATGTCTGAGAATTGCTTTGGTAAAATAAAAATCTGCATCACCACAAAAAAAACCTACTTTCAGTTGGGCTGTAATTTCAACTGTTAACCGGCTTAAATGATTTTGCTGATTTTACTCCACATCATGAGTAGCTTGGCTACAAAGGAGAGCTTCCCTCGGGCCTGAAGAGCCTGGGGCAGTAGAGTTCCTTAGTGGAGGTACATGGTGTCTCCCCCCAGGCATCTACGACCACTGATGCACAGAACACTTATAGTCTATACACTTTCACATAAATACATGCATACACACGAGCTGCACTCTTTAAGGCTGACAGACACATTAAGATGCTGCATGAACATTTCTGTGATGGCTATTTCCTTTATTTTTCTTCCAATGTTAAGGAACTAGCAGTTATTGGTGTTTTGTTTCCAGCCCAATCTGTTGTAAATAGACTACTTTTTTATTTTTTACTCTCTGGTTGTCTTAACGTCGGCAGACATAAGCATTAACATGAAGACACCACGCACGCACCCACCCTGCAGTGTGTTATCTGTGAGCAAAAATGGGGTGGAATTCAAAAGTGCACGTGTGAATGTGAGAGAAGGGTGAGTGATGAAAGGAGAGCTGATAGTTAAGCTCTGGTGAATACAGATGAGAGGAAGGCAAGCTGAATTCTGATCAGGCTGCCTTCCTGTCTTTCTTCCGCTCTTTCTCTCTCTCCATCCCTCCATCCCTCAGAGTGGACATACATAGTGTATTTTTCTGAACCAAGAGGAAAGTCATTGTGTAAAGTCAAGGTCCAGGTCTTCTTCTTCAAAGGAGGATCTATTATGGTGTTTTTTTCTAATGTAGAATTAACAAGTGCCTGGGTTTTGATTATAATCATATGAAGCAGTATTTTAAAAATCATCTGCTCAGGAACTAAGAGTTGTTTTTGAAGTCTGTCGACACTGGAGGTTTGCTTTTTATTAGCATTTTTAGCAGCACTATCACAGTTTGTAAATTTTTGAAATACTGAACATAGAGGCTTTACACAATTTTTGAGAGCCTTCATTTTATGAAAGTCAGTCACCGCGGTAATCACCAGCTGCTCTTTTCGTTAAGCGAAGATTTTTTTTTTTCTAAATTTGCTGAATGATACTGAGTGATATTCAGCTGGCTTTACCTGTTAGTTATTCGGGAAACAGAGGTGAAACACCCACAGTCTTAATCTGTATAATCTGGCCACGGGAGCAGCTTTGAGCTTCATTAGTTGAAGAAATCTTGCATTTTTCCCACCCCCACTCAGAATAAAAAATTTTTTTGTTGAAAAGTCATCAGGGTCATCTCACTAGCTCATTAAAACCAAGCCAGGAAGGGAAACAAATATTGGAGCCTAACACCTTTGATTTCATTTGTAGGAGGGTAAAATAATACAGAGTGCCTCGCTGCAGTAGATATTTCCACTTAGAAATTTGTGAAGTTTGACTTTCCAGCAGTAATAGAAGAATAGAAAGAATGGTTTAGAGCTTAACAGTGTAATTCTGGAAATATAAATCACATTCATCTTCTAAAAAGAGAATCTAATTATCAGCCACAATATTTTTACCACACAAGGTAGACTTGTTTGTAAGATATCGAATCATACAAGAAAAACGTCTATGATAGGTGGAGCTCGCTGTTTCAATGGAAATGTTTAAATTTGAATTTCAGCGTTACATTACATGTCCCACAGATAAAACTGTTTCCCTCTCAAACGTGCTGTGCTTTTTTCGAGTTGAGGAAAACGAAATCCAAAGAGGTGAAAATCACTACAAGTCAGGTCATGTGCTGCAGTGTCGTGTTTCCAATAGTTTATGGGCTGTATTTGTTCCTTCGGGCAACTATAATGTTCATAGTCTTGTACTTTAGCCTTTTTATTCCCGTATTCCAATATTTTTTTGCACTGAATCAAATGTTTCATGCTCTGAAACCAGTTCTAAAGGCGGGCAGTCACAGTTACACTTAATGTGCATAAAAATATCGGGACACAATTAAAACTCATCACAGATATATTCACATACTTGAGCCGGTGATACAGTACTTCTCGCACCGGGGGTCACATCCTGTCAGATGTTGGCAAATTGCTCTGGAGTGTCGACGCCAGAAGAGCCGACGTGATTTGTCCTTCGATGTGATTATCAACATCGTGATTGGTCGTAAACCCTGTTGTCACGGCAATGATTTCAGCCTTGATGATGAAAACTCCAGAGACACCGAACCATCACGCACACACGCGCGCAGACGGAGGTTCAATCTTGCCAACTAATGTCTCTCTCTCTCAAAGGGGAATGAGACTGGTTAACAGTGAGACAAACTGATTCTGTGTGTGTGAATGTGTGTGTTCGTTTCCCTGTTGTCGGTCTTCGTACTTGCAGTAATGTACAGAACAGGAATTCGGGGAAAGGATTGAACCTCACTGAATTGTACTCGACACTTAATCCTTTCTTTACTCTTTCCCCCCTGTAACCCCTCACCCACTGCCTTTTCTCTCTCTTTCTGTCTCCCAGCTGTTATTAAACCACTTTGACTGAGTTAATAACATCTCTGTCACACTCAAACACACGCGCAGACACAAAAGAAGTGAGTGTAGCCGGGCCTGTCTGCTACACTAACATTACACTTGTTCATACCAGACAAGCCCCTAAGGCTATACTTTGTTAGATCACGAATGCAGCTTCTGCCTGTGATAATATTTTGTGCTGTCGTTGCATTTAGATACTTGTACACAGTTTTCTTCCAATAGCAGATTTCATTACATTTTTATTTATTCAGATAAGATAAGAAGTCAGAGATTTCATCCTTTCTAGATGTATTTGGAGTTTTTGCCTAATTTGATCGTTGGTGAAAGTAAATACAGGTAAAAACACAGGAACCCTAACGATACGGTCTCCAGGGCACCTTCACATTTCATTATAGTAAGCAGGTGCATCTCAGAAAATTAGAATATCATGAACAGGTTCAATATTTCCCATCAGTTATTTAAGAAAGGGGAAATTTTCAAGTGTCAGTAAATTACTAAACATACAGTATAAATGCCGTATATCTCATCGGTCTTGTTCAGCAGTCTTAATGCGGAAGACTGCTGACTTGACGTGCTCCACAAGGAAGCTCCGCTATAGAAGGTCATCACTGAAAGTTATTTTTGCAGAGCGCTGAAGTATATTCATGGAAAGTTGAAGCGAAGGGAAAGTGTGGTAGGAAAAGGTGCACAAGCAACAGGAATGACTGCAGCCGTGTAGTGTCTTGAAGCACCGCAGTCAGTCGTCGCTTGTAGTTTTACAGATAATGTGGCATATTGAGGTTTATTTTCTTCTTCGCCGTATCTCAATGATGGGTGAGTGTAAGTTATTCTGCGACTCTCGTATTCTTTCACATCCGTCGCACCTAATTTAATTTATCTTAGATAATTCATATATTTACTCGTTGAAACCTGCAGAAATCCCACCAGTGGACATTGGTTACCTGTGCAGCCGGAGCACTTGCTTTGTGTTACATCAGATCGATTCCACTCTCGTGTCTTATGGCCTCTTTCTTCTTTTTTAATTTGAGAAAGCCCAAATTTGTTCTCGTCAAATCGGAATTAAAATGCCAGTGGAACAGCCTGGACTAAACCTAGTTTGAAAATCAGCTGTGTACAGCACAGATATAATGTTTTATAGGGCAATAAAACCCAAGCTACTGCCTATATAGTCTATATAGTGTTATTCCCTCTTTCTTTCCCTATCACCTTCTCAACCCTCTTCTGTATCGAACAGCTGCTGATTTATCTTTGCTTTTATTGTTTTCTTGCATCAATGAGTTTCTCTTTTATTTAATATTTTCAGTTCTTTCCTTTCTATGAAACTGTTATAGTCTTTTCTATTTTCCTCTGTGTCTTTCACAAATTATATCTCTTCAGTTCCTCTTCTAAATTTCTTCTGTGTTTTTCTCAACAGGGGCTAATGATCCTCCTGCAAAACCTTCCCACAATGCACTGGGGCAACGAGGAAGTGAGTGTGCTGCTGGCTGAAGCCTACCGGTTGAAGTTCGCCTTTGCTGACGCGCCCAACCACTACAAGAGATGATAAGCATGGCTCTCCGCAGCTCCTCCCCCTCCTCCTCCTCCTCCTCATCTATCCATCCCCGCTGTCGTCTACTGAACTCAAAGGCCTCTATTCCTACATGGAAGGACCTCCCCCCTTTTTCTTAACCTCCCCTTTCCCCAAATCGCCCGATGGGCCTTTCAGCAACTAAGAGATTTAAATCAACCAATGAATGGGAGGACTTGAGGTGTAGCATTCTAACATGACGATGTGGAGCCTTGTTTTTTATTGTTATTTTTCTCTGATCAGCTCTGAAATGTGCACTCCTGCAGAGCCCTCCTCCGAAGACCGCAACTTTTTTTTGGTTGGCATTCGATCCGCTCAAGCTGACGCCTCAGATTACGACCTCGGGCTGGATGCAGGACCACGAGCTGTTGCTCAGCACCGCCCCGGGGTCTCGTCTGGCTCAGAGCAATGTCCCTCTCCGCTTACCGTTGTTTCCAGTACCACGGCAATACATTGTTCTTGGTTCCCTGAGGCAAAAATGTGACCTTTTTTTTTTCCCCCAAGCCCGCAAAGACAAAGAAAGAAGGCAAAAGGGCACTGAGTGAGGTGGTTTACATATCTAAGCCCCTGTCTTGGTCACAGCAGCACCTGAAGAAACAGGACCTCTCCGGGTTTTCTTTTTTCTCTCTCCACCAGGGACACGGTCGGTTTTCCTTCATGAACACACCAGGGTTTTACACAGAGAGTGAGAGAGAGAGAGAGAGAAAGAGTGAGAGAGAGAGAGAGAGAGAGAAAGAGAGATTGTAAGTGGAGGAAAAGCATAATTTCTCACCTCTTCCACAAACCAGGCACACCTGCTCACCTGCTTCACCCTGTCCTCCCACCCGCACAGCGAAAGATAGTAAAAGAGTTTAAGACAAATAGTAACAGCCTGCAGATCATACGAGTCTCACACACACTCGTTATCTAAGAAGGTAATAAGCCATCAGGAGGAAGAAAGCTACTCATTCCCACTCATTAGTTTTCCCTCGGACCCTCGGATATGGAGGATCATGTGTATTACTCCTCCTCTCTGAACCTAAGACTACCTCAGAACACACATTAAAAACCATTGCGGCATATATTCTGACACAGAAAAACACACACAGTCATGCACCAATTAGTTAACTTACAAAATAAACTATTTGCAGTTCATTTCAGAAATGGATTTTTGGCTTAAATAAGGTACATGGTTTCTTTCTTTTTCCTCCCATTTGTCTTCTCCTGTCTAATTGGCACAATCTCCATGCATTTAAAAAAAAAAGCCAAATGCAAATGGTTGAGAAAGTGATAAAAAATCCTGGATCTGCACCAAACTTTAAAGGGTTCTTCCTCGGGTCATGCCCCACCCCTCCACAGAATTTCATGGAAATCGGTTTTGTAGTTTTAACGTAAACCTGCTAAGTAAAGGTAATAATTCTGTAAAGCTTCCTGATTAAAATCATCTTTATTTGTTCTGATTGGATTTTGGTAGGAAATCCAGTTTTGAATTTATTTTCCTAGAGTTGGAAAAGACATTTCAGATAAAGAATATTCAACATAACCGTTCATTTGAGATAGTTTTTCATATAAATGAACAAGAAACAGTAGATGCCTTTACAGCAGCCTTATGAGTCTCGTGCGTTTCAGTATATCTTCGTCTTTGTTTTCGTATATCTTACAGCTCATGTGATGTCTCACCCAAAGTCAGTAGCACCATATTGGTGTAATGTTGGGAGGAGGTGGTGGATGTAATCAGACATTCATGACGTAAAACTAAGCTGTAAACGTTTGGATCCTCCTGTCGCGACTGCGCCAGGATCCATTACTGTCACCACAAAGTCGGTGTGCACAGGTGTGTGTTTGTGAAGGGGAGACGGGAGGAGAGAGGGAGCAAGTGAGTCGTGTTTCTCTGGAGGTTTCAGCGCTTTTTTCCTGCGAGAGCTGTCAGTCTCTGATCGCACGTAGGGATCTTTCTTTTTAACACACTCTGCACCAGTTTCACAAGCCTCTCATCTCCCATGCTCTCTGACAAAGAAAAACTGCACTAAATTCAAAAGTCTACAGCCCTTTGTTCCTCCTCTCTCTCTCTCTCTCTCTTTCTTTTGTATGAGATATATTCTTCAATCAGCATTTTAAGATTCGTCTTTTTGGGGTTTTAATTTGTTTTAATGCTGTTTACATGATAAGCCTGTTAAGTTGTGCCTGACACTAAAGACACGAGACAACATCCTAGATATGTAATTGACCCGGAATTAACTCGGAAAATTGGTTTCTGCAAGCAATAGTATAACATTTTTCGATTTGCTGTGATAAGACAGAAAATTTATTTTTTTGTGCACATGTAGTTTTTGGGATGTGACAGTTGCCAATATAAACAGTTTGGTTACTCTGGGCATTTACACCATATTAATAATGCAAAAACTTTACAACTGACTGTTTGCGTAACTGCTCCCGCGGACAGTACTTGTCAATTTAAAACTTAGCAAACATGAACTAGATATATTGGACCTGTCAAGCTTTAGATTTCTGCACATGCTGAAATGGCACATTAGCATTTAGCATTCAGTTTGGTGGGCTGTTTCTGTGATGCATTTTTAATGCTAATTCTACTTCCAAGGCCAAGAAGCATATCCTAGGCGAGCTATGTTTTCTAACATTTGCAGCATCATCAAACGCCAACATTTCACTATGTTTGTGGCAAATGCTCTTTCGCCTGTGACATAACATGCAGTTCAAAAAGCAGCATCTTTCTTTTCTTTTCAAGTAGGAGTATGTTGCCAGTCCGCTACATGGGCAGGCGAGATCTTTTCCTTTCGACATGCTGCTTTAACCTCAGTGTTTCCTCAGTCTCATATTTAGCCATTGAGTACATATGTAAGAGTCACCCAGAAACATTCAAAATTCAGCTATCGGCAGCATTTTTTTCCACCAAGTTACACTTAATAAAATCTTCCACCAACAGTCGTCTTTCAGCAGGCAAAAGGAGCCACTGTTTCAACCTCTGTGCAGATTTTCTAATGTTAAATCTGCAACCATTATCACTATAAACCATAGACTGTAACATAAAGACGGACGACATGACAGCTAACCAAAAGTGAAGCAAAAATGTGTTGATCGGCCCCTGGTGGCTGGCTGCAGTATAGCTCATAAACCCTGACTCCTCCATGTAAGTGGATGGGACATGCACCAAACTAAGACATGATGTATGTCCATGTGTTCATTCTGGAACAAGTTCATGTTTGGTTTTAATTACTTTTTTGACCCTATAGAACAAAGTGAAACATCACGATTGACAGCTTAGATTGTTGCGCAAGTGGTCGAGTAATGACATCACCAGTGCAAGATGGCGGCACCCACATCACGGATATTTTGACTTCATTTTTGTACAACAGGAAGAGGGAGAGACATGTCTTCCACCTTTTATTTACAGTCAACTGAGCATGTGTCGAGAATGGAAAGCTTGACAGGCATAGCAACCGTAACCAAGGGACTACGGATGTCCCGCATTGTCCCGTTTATTATCCAAAGTTTCTACTTTTATGTTGCCTTATTGCACACAACAATACTGAACACTGTGGGGACGGGAGTGATGCCAGTAGTGAGCAGGGACGCCCAAACGATGTTAGAGGTGGACAGTTACTGTGTATGTGTGTGTTTGCGTATGTGTGCGTATGTGTGAGCCATAGGCAAACACTCCAAGCCCCTTTTTTTTCAAATCAGTTTTCATCTTTAGAATAATTTCTCCGTTTTTGCTGTGATGTCAGAGGTGGGGTTCCTCTTAACAAGAATTAGCTGCAAATCAGATTTCAGTTTGATAAACAATCAAGTTACACATTCAGCTGCTACCAGTGTCAAATGGATGAATGAATGAATCTCTGTGGTGATGAAGGCCCAAGTTCAGTCTGGCTGGAGCCCTTTTTCTATTTGTGAACACACACACACACACACAGAGGCAAACTTCAAACATTCTTGGGAGCATCAACATTTTCGGCTGCTTTCAGTTCTTTTAGAGTATTTTTTTTTCTCGCTCTACTTCTCCAGACGCCCAGATGTGTTTATGAAAACCAAACTGAGAGAAAGGAAGAATCCTCCCCTTTGTGTGGGTGACAGGAGTAGAGTGTCGTGGGTGACAGGAGTAGAGGTTCTTGAATTTAAAAATGTGTACAGAGAAGATTTTGGAACAAAAAATCTGTAAATAGAAAGTGTAAATAAATCCTATATATGACAAAAATGTCTTTGAATATTGCGTCATGTTGTGTATTTGTGTCTCGAGCACTATTGTGTGTGGTTGTGCGTGCGTTTGCTGAAAGAAAATTCCCTGCATCTCTAATTATTCCATATCCAATTGCTTTCAATGAAACTCAAGGTAAGATGCTTTTCACAGCATCATGTCTCCTATGCCTCTGCTGCCAGACAGCCGAGGAACTAGGTGTCTGCACACATGCATTACCTGCCGAGGCGAGCGGGCCACAGCTAACAGCCGCGCTAACGTGCACGGTGTAGCTAATTGTATCGGCTGTATTCATACACCATTCCAAAACACACGGAGCAGCAGGTAAACACTTTTTGTCTCAGCCCTCTGGAAGCAATGGCAGCATTAGCTAGATTAATGAGACTTTCTTCCTCTGTGTGTGTGTGTGTGTGTGTGTGTGTGTGTGTGTGTGTGTGTGTGTGTGTGTGTGTGTGTGTGTGTGTGTGTGTGTGTGTGTGTGTGTGTGTGTTGCAGAGGACAGGAAGTAATGGAGAAGACACAAAAAACGAGAGCCAGCTGCATTTACTTGCAGATGTGAGTGCATACCTGTGTGTGTGTGCATGTGTTTGTGCGCGCACCTAGAGCAGTAGTAGCTCCCTCACTCTCGTTAAGCTGACTGATGTTCACACAGGCAGCCAATTATGGAGTGCTGGTCACCGAGGACTCCAGTCACTTCATGGGAAATTAAAAATACATTAAAACCAACAATGGGCGCAGGAAGGTGCCTGCTTGTGCACGACCATGCACACGCACACGCACACACACACACTTGAGTTGAAAGAGAATGGAATATGGAAGAAGTGCCAACAAAGAACCGGCTGCAACTCACTGTGAAGCTGAAGAAATAGAGCACAAATATTAGCACAGTCAACTGTTCTTTTTTAGCCTTGTCCTCACGGCCATTGTCCTCTCACATGCTGGAGCTGTTCACAATTTATTTGTTCAGATTGTCACATTGTTATAGTTCAATCCTCTGCTGGTTGCCCTCGCTGGCCCTGAGAAAAACATGCAGTCGCAAATGCTCACAACACAAGGAAATAGTCAGAAGTACATCAAATACTCAACCTAATCAACAGGACACGAGGAAGACGTTTCAATAATGGCGGAACTTTTTGAGGATTTGGTAACGTTGCCACTTTGGCCTCTTTCTTAAAGGTACAACCTCCTCCACCTTGAGTTTATGTTAGAAACTCTCGACTCTTCACTGCCCTCTAGTGAATGTATTGCTTAACCATGCCAACGTAAGGGACACATGGAAGTCTGTGGACAGCGATGGTTAAATCACTAGAAATTGACGTGTCTCTTTAAAGGAAGCGAAAATGAGTGTGTTTACAGGGGACACAAAAAAAAGTGATGAAGGTGCATAACTTTTTTGTTTTGCCTTAAAACATTTTTGTTATCTGTATTTCCACTACGTTTATTTGGTTGTGTTCGTTCGCATTACGTTAATGGATTTGTTAGGGGATTTTTGTTATGTATATATATATTCATGTGCATGTTTTGTCAAAAAATGATGTTGATAATTTCAACCCCCCAGGCCTATAAAACAGTTGAAGTGTGAGTCCTTCTGATAAGAGGGTTCTCACAGGGCCAATGCTGCAGCAGTCCGGGATCACTAAGGCAGACATGTCGAGAGCAGCTTTCTATGGAATTTTAAGCTTGTGTCTGAAATCAATTTCCTGATGCATGTTTTTTTTTTTTTTTTTAACAAGAGAGGAGCTGCACAGCGGTAGTGTTATTGTCACAATGAGGGATAACACGCACACTGAGGGTGTCTCTGGAGAGGATTTGAGATGCACTGTGGAGGCTCCGGCAACTGTGATGTAAATCAGTTTCAATTTAAAGTTTCTGCTGAGGCAACAGAGGGAAGCAAATATGGTGGGCGGTGAACGGAAAATTATTTCTGGCTTCTCAAGAGAGGCAAATTTACTGTTAAATGTGGAAATATATATATATATATACATACATACACACACAGTTTATACTCCAACCTGTATTTATTTCCTTTGCAGAAAGACATCCACCTTTTCAGATAATCTAGAACTTCAGCATCAGTCTTCCGGTGGTTCTAACTGTCAACCCACCATGACGCCCCCCCAGAGGTTTGTGAAGCGCTGAGTTTGGCATTTTGTCCAGTGCCTTGAAGAGCGGGGGTGAGTCTGACTGAGAGCTCCAGGACCTGCACCCATTGGACGTTAGCAGCTGTCAATCACACATTAGCAGCGTCCAGATGAATCCCAAGTGATATTGTCTATCTTAGTCTTTACAGGACCATAATTTAAACTCTGTATGAAAATGTTCCCTGATGTTATAAAGCAAGTAAGAAGTGGGTTCATTCTCGAATTGAATTCTAAAAAAATGTACTTCTTTACAAGTGCTGGTCATTAGTGAGAATACGGGTTTCAGACCCTTAAGCAATGGCTTCACTTTCCAAATGTCTATGTCCATTTTTATATATATTTATGTGGTCCAGACATTTCCCACAGTGCAACAGCAACTGTGCTTTTTATAATCTTTTGATTTCTCGTCCAGCTGAGAAGGTAAACCAAACACCTGCACAGTGACCATGGTCATCTCTGTGACGAGACTCCCAGCAGGCAGCTCACTTTAGCTCGGAGATTATCACGGTCACCTTGCACGTGTGCGCTGGTTTGTTAAACATGCCTGTAGACGCTGGTGAAGGCTGGTGAAACTGGGAGGTAAAGTCATTCAGGGACATTTTCAAAATAAAACCATTCAGAACAGAGAAGGAAACATGAGAGCAGCTGATGAATTGAACTGCTCCTCTGCTACAAGTGGGAAATAAGACCTTTAACAACTTCATGGGCGACATGTTTAAAACTTTAAGAGATGTTTTATTTTCCTCTGCTGGTAAAATAGTAAAAGTAGCTTAGTAACTGTGGGATTTATCACTGACACCTAGCAGCTGAAAAAAAGTTCCCTCTCCTGCTCCTAAGATGTGGGGCAGAGCGTTCCTCAGAGATTAAATTCTAAGGCTATTTAAAGAACGCCCTTCATTTCAACTCTGCTAACAAAGAACTAATGTGTCCTTTAACTTCTTAAGTCACATTTTTTAAAAATCTCACTGTCTGAGACTGAAATCCAGAAGTTTTCTCATATAATTTTGCAGCGTAACTATCAGGAACTCAGCGTCTGTTTCACCTTTAACAGCCGAGGATTTATCTCCGTCAGTTCAAATCCTAATAAATGTTTATTCTCGACTGCACACAACTCGAGCGTGACTTGAAAACTTTTGATTTAGCTTGATAAGGAAACACAACTTCCCACGTTAACAGTCACTGCTTACTCAGGACTGGGCCCCCATCAGATCTACTGTACGTCTCCTCACCGCCGCTGAAGCCATCGTGGTGTCATGATGTTTACGTGTCACTGTCAATCCATCTCCGGTCGAGTGGTGACAAAACACAGCGCAGAGGTTCACTTCAATCAGACAACTGCACTGGTTGTAGAAGGTTTTTTTTCCTCATCATCATCATCCGTCAGGTTAAAACACTTTCTCTGGTAGATTAGTTTGTAACATGCGACAAAACTATCGGTTCAATGATTGAAAGTGTGAGTCTGAACTTTCAGGTTCTTAAAACTCAAGTGCAACGTGTGGAAACTGTCATGTTTGAAACTTGACTGGCAGTTAAACTGATGAGGGTCAGAGAAACGGGTTTGCAGCCTTTTTAAATCCAACACCGCATTCTTTCCCCCTAAATATGACAATGATAAAATAAAAGTGTAATTTACAGATCACCTCTGTTAGAAGGAGCTGATCTGTGTTTGGGAGGGATGGAAAAAAACGAAACAGATGGGTGTTTTGAAATGAAGTTGTTTTCAAACCTAAAAGTCTGAACGTTATATTGTTCACATTTCATCTGGTTAGTTTTGGTTTCACATTGTAGTTCATGGGGCGCACCGAAAACGTTTCCACGACATACGTATGTTCTGTCGTCATCACCTACGTGGGCTGCGTCCACCTGTACTTGACACTGATTGGTTCGTAGTCGGCCGTGTGTCTGACGTCAGCGCGTTGCAGTCTTACAGCTTGAATGGAGAAAACAAATGAACCGGTTCATTTTGTTAACTTCCTGCTCTTGTTCTGAAAGTCTGAACTATTCAAACAAGGTGTGAAAGTTGAGTGTGATCCGCTTCCATGTGATTGGATCAGCCTTATTTGCAGGTGCTGGCTCATGTTAGTCGTCTGTGTGACACATACACAAAATACTTTCATCTTATGAAGTCAATGATTCAAGTACTCTCAAAGATATCGTATATTCTACATCACCTGTCTCTCTGTCACAGCTTTGCTTCGCCACTTGAGGTGTACTGCTTTATCTCTTCATTTCCAGTGTCCCCGGTTGAGTCCAATGCACTGAGAGAACCACCGCTGTCTTAAATTACTGTTGCCTACCGAGAGATGACTCAGTCTAATGCCGCTGCCCTTCTCAAACCGATTCAGATGTTCGCCCTCAGTCCTGACAAATAATTTCATCTTCTCAAATAACCGTGGGAAGCAGCATCATGGATTATTTGTCAGCCGCGCAGATGGAGCCGCGTCCTTAACCGCTGCATGTCTATGATGCATGTTTCTCTCCCCCCCCCCCCCCCACAGTAATTTCAGTGAGCGGTGCGCTGACTGGTGATGAGTCACGCCTTGACATCGCAGGAAGCTGCTGAGAAAAGGCTCTAACGCATTCAGCAACAGGCTGAACTGTGCCACATCATGCCTCTCAATCTGAACCCATCAAATGTGCCTTTTACAGGCGGCAAATGGTATTTCACAGAGCCGACTGACAGCCGGGGAGACTGAGAGGATCTGAACGCAAGCTGTTACCAAACTGAATATCATTCGTTGAATACTGATATCAGCCGCTCTGCCTTCCAAAAATACAAATCTGTGTATGGAGCAGCGATCTCCAACCGGGGGGGGGTTGTACCCGAGGTGTTAGCCTTACAGTTGCCAGGGGATACGAGCAAAGATGGTGGAACAAATCATGATTATGATGCAGCCCAAATAAATAAAATTGTATTGTATTGCCCCCAGTCAGAAATGCTAAATTTAAAAAATGTTGAGATTCATAATGACATCATCAAGGCATCATTTTTAACGTATGATGATGATCGATCAGTTAATTTTTTTAATTGGAAAGAACACAAGTTTGCAATCTTCCCGATATAGTTGCTGCTCCTTGTGATGGGATGGATGGGAAAGCTGTAGATTCCCAGAACCTACAGCAGAAGTTTCCTCATCCCCTCGGTGCTGCCGTGGCGGTTTTTTCCGAAGTGGCTGGGTAAGAAAAACCCTGCATTTCAGGTCCACATCAATTTAAAAACTGCAACACGAATGTCTTAACCATCACACGTTGTCGGTGTACGCGAGTGTGTGTGTGCGTTGTGCATGTGTGTGTGTGTGTGTCCGTTTGGACGTGTGCGTCCTCCATTGCGGTTGGACCACCAAGCTGCTGTGTTAGCTGAAATAGCAGCCGACCCCGCTGGCCTAAGCCTAAGTGACTCTGTAGCGATAAAGACAGAATGGTTAGCAATGACACACAGGATATGTAATTAACTGCTGTTTGTGTGTGCGTGTGTATATGTGTGTGTGTGCCACTGTTACTACTGCTTTTCATTTGGCAGCTTAACCCATTTAATCCTGTCAGCCGGACAGTGGATTCACTCACACACACACATGGGAAATACACTTATTGGCTTTTTTCCGATTAGTTTGAGGCTAAACTGATAAATGACTATTCCTTCTTTAACCTGTTTTTAGGGTTAGGGTTAGAATAAGGTTTAGGTGGGGTTGGGGTTAGGCATTTACTTCTGATGGTTGAGGTTAGGGTAAGGGGCTAGGGAATGTATGATGTCAATGAGAGTCCTCACTAAGATAGAAGTGTGTGTGTGTGTGTGTTTGTGTGTGAGTGCGTGCGTGCGTGGGGGGGGGGCTGCATTTCCTTTAGCACCACAAAGCCTCATGCAGTGATCGTGTGCCACCTGGCAAGTTACCATAGTGTGTCTATAAAAAAAAAAATTGCGCCGAAACATAACTGTAACCTTTAACCCTGAAATCCAACTGAAACGAAGGAACAGATCAAGTCAGCAGAATAAGAGCTGAACACTTGAATGAAACTTATAAACAGATGAAGATCAAAATGAATTAACATAGAAAAACCCTCGACTGACCACAAAGAGATAAACATGTTTTTATTTCGACCTTTTTTTTTAGATAAGCAGGCGCGATGATGCTGCAAAGAGAACATGAAATAAAAGAAAACCACAGTCCTCTTTGTTCCAGCTCGTCCTTGCCTGTTCTCATTCATGGGTTCAACTCCTCGATGGTTAATGATATTTTTACCCCTTCATTCATTCAGATTATCACTGAGTTCGGTCCAAGCTGAGGCGCTGCCAGCGAGTCAGGCAGCTGAGGACAGAGCTGCGGGACGTGGCTGACTGCTCTGGTGGTCCCATGGGGGGGGGGGGGGGGGGGGGGGGGGGGGGGGAGTTGGGGGGTCACAGGGCCCCCCGACTGGCCTCTGCAAACCAGGATTGTTCACAGAGACAAACATTGGGAGCAGAAATCCAACAACGTCTGTTTGACTATGTGTCAGTTGCCAGTTGACTTTTCTGCGGGACTAGCGGAGCCATCAGACGGCAATGAGACACTTTGTGGTTATCGAGTTAACCCAGACTCACCTTGTCCACTCCCACCAGGGCTCTTTAAAGAAAAGAGGGGCTAAAGACGACTGCAGGTCCACAGCAGCCTCTGTGAGTCTCCACTACTTTGTTGGTTTTCTCCTGGACGACTGGTTGTTGAGTTTACCTCGGCTGGATCCCACTGACTCCAGTACCACACGTCACTGCAGGCAGTCTGCGGCTGCACCTGTTCAACTCCTCTCTTTATCAAAAACGTGGGAGGAGGAAAATGGCGAGCGAGCGTGTGGACAAACACAGATGGCGTCAAAAAGAGCAGCTTGATGTTACATTAACAACAGCGGGAAATAAATTCATTAATAAACGTTTCTTTTTCATCTGATTCATAATCAAACTTCTTTAAAACAGCAAAAAAAAATCCTAATCTCATTATATTAATACAAAGTCTCTTCTTGTTGGTATTTTTCATTACCTAAAAAAAAAATAAAAGGGAACAAAATTGTGAAAAGCTTATTATTTAGTAGTTAGAGCCCACGTCCTTTAAGGCACCTCACAGTTCATCCTGAAATACAAATAAAACACCTGTGAATCATTTTCAGACTCAACTCGAAAAAGAAATAAGAAAGAAATGATTTAAAAAAGGGTTAGAGCACATAATTCCATCAAGGGCCCAAAAGAAAGAGATAAAAAGTTCATAGATCTGCCCCTTTAACCACATCTACACCAAACTTAGTTCTGATACGGCAGGTGAGAAGTGCCATATCGCCTATGAAACCACATATAAAAACATAATCTATAACAATTCTATATTATCCGTGCTAATATTTAATTTATTTAAACTAATTAATTATTATTTAATTCTTTCTTGGCCCATGAAAACATAACCGCTGTGTCGTTGTGTGTTTGAGCTGTTTTTTGTTCCTGTGTCTCTGTCAGTTCAGACAAACCCTTTGGCTCAAGTGCTCACGCAGACCTCTCCACAAAGTGTCTGTAATTTCTCCACAGCTCGGAGACTGAGAGCGGCTCCTTTGATTAATCATCAGTTACTAATTAATCATCGTAATCTCCGCGGTTACCGACGCTCTGTTTTCTTACTACACATCACTGAGCTACTTATTAACACACAACACTGCCCCCAGACCGTTTCTATACAGGAGACATTTTCAGGTCACCGGCTCGATGCTGGAATCTTTTCAGGAAATGCAAATGACAAATGTTTCTTTCCTCATCTGTGTAGCTGTTTTAGATGTTTCGACACATATTATGTAAATTACTTTTTACATTTTCACACACAATCCCACTCATTTTATTCACACATTCGCTGAAATGTCCTCCTCCACTTATCCAGCCTTGACCTATTAGACCAACAATGACGTTCCTGTATCACAATTACTCTCAGCCATTGTCCCATTGTTCTGGTGACACCGCGCTGCCTGAAAACGACTCTTCTGATCACTGCTCTTGCGTCCTTCCCTCCGCTCTTTTTTCCTTTCCTTCTGGCGGCTTGATGAATCTCACAACCTTCCGAGGGCGGTTTAGTCGAGCTGCCTTCTTCGCACTTCTGATTAATCTTCATTTGAATTTCGGAGGAGGGATAACGTCTGTGTTTCGTGGAGCTGGTGCTTTTAGGGGATCGGCGAGGATTTGGAAGATAGTTCAACCTGATGCGACAGAGCGAGAGCAGCAGCTTCCCGCAGAGATGATCTGAACACTTTGATAAAGAGTCAAACTTTCCTGGAAAATATGGTTTGGATTATGCTAATTGTTTATAGACATTAGTATAAGTTCACAGTCAAGAAAAGTACGGCATATTAAAGAAGACATGACTTTCAGTTTGTCTTTCTTTTTGTGTGCTAAGCAGGTTTTTTGTAAAAGTTTGTAAAAGGTGTGTAAAGTTAAAAAAGACCGAAGTCCACATTAAAGGGAGCTGCTCTCCTGCTCCTGAAGCCCCTTGTCAGTTTGGCTGATACCTTCGGGGTGTTGTGATGTCATGTGACATTTACCTTATGAAAAGCGGTTGACCAATCACAACAGAGTGGACCAGCTGGCCAATCAGAGCAGACCGGGCTATATCAGGAGCGGGTCTTAAAGAGACAGGAGCCAAAATCAAGAGTTTCAGACGGAGGCTGAAAAGAGGAGCTGCAGCAGTGGACACTCTGAGGAAAGTGATGTGTTTTCTGAACATTAGAGCCATAAACCTGTTCAAGTAACCACCCAAGTTATAATGATGAACCTGAATATGAGCATAATACGTCTCCATTGAAGCTCATCTAAATGATGTCTATAAAACTGATGAATTATTGTGATGAAATATGTTGAATTAATTTGCAAGACGTGGCCAGGGAAGAATTACAGAAGAAATACAAGTTCCAGCCAAATGATCATTGTGGCCTGTGGCCATATTAGCCTGTTGGCCCCGGTTCATGAAGTGTTTGTCCTTGTGCAGGAGTCAGCTATTTAAAGTTGCAGCTGCCGCCGCCTCCTCTGTCCAGTAGACAACACACTCAACTCTGCTTTGAGCTCAAGGTCACTGACCACTTTCCTTCAGCCGGTTCTTTAAAAAAAAATGAAATCAAATAAAAGGAATACGTAAAAGAAGGCTCACCTTGAGATGCTTCTACAAGGAGATGGACAACAAAGAGGTTCATTTGCTTGCAAAGGGCAATGTTTTATATTTCTCATTTTCAGAGAAAGTTTACTTGGTGGTCTTGCCAAAGCAGAGCAGACAGTGCAGACTTATAAACTGCAGACTCATAAAATGTCACATTCAGCTCTTTATTGAAAGACTTTGATTCTTTGGTCCAACATGTTGTTTTTGAAACTTTTCCACCCAGTGAGTGATAATGTGGGAAAACGCATGGAAAATAATAATAATAATAACATCTAATTGAATATATCAGCATAGATATTTAGGATATGTGTCAATGGCAATGGGGGAATAGACTTTATATAAAAATGGATGTCGGGTATGGAAAGGGAAGCCAGTGAAGAAATGCCTGAAACATGTTTTCTCTCGAATGACCAGCAGAGGGCAACTCCACTGGTTGTAAAAAGAAGTTTAAGAGAAAATGAGTACTTTGCGTTTAATTGATAATGTCAGTAAACATTTTTCATACAGCGTTTATGCTCTCAAGCTCGAGCTTCAAGTCTTCTTCAATACAGTTTTATGTTCATTTTCTAAATTATGGTCCCATTTAGAGTAAAATAAGCGGTAAAGCATCGCATGCATCGGGCGTGGAATACCAAACTGGAGGCTTCAATATGGCACCAATGGGCGAAGTCCTGGTATGAATATTCAGACAAGTGGGGTGTTTGAGAGTTCTCCTGTTCTTCCCACTTTGCCGACTTTGTGGAAAATGCAAAACAGCTCAGACAAAATCTTAAACAATTCATAGGCCTGGAAGCAGCTGAGTCACTGCGGCCGATCTGTAATTGCCTTCAGCACACTTACCACTCGAGTAATATTTTCTATTGCCTGAGCTTAGTTTGATTTGTTAAATCTGTTCCACCTCAGTTATTTCTTTAGTTTGGGAATGCTTTAGAGCGCCAGCTCACTCGAATTGAAACTGACAAAATTGTATTTCTCATTTCAGAAAGGAATATAACTGAATAGTTGTGAAGATACACGGTATATATATATATATATAAAAAATATTCTCTGTTCTCCAATATGTTGAAATATAAAACAGACTTCATTTCAAAATATGGGCAAAGTCATTTGGATTGAGAAGGAGGCTGCGGTGTCAGAGTAAATCCTTAGTGATACCTTGTTGGTACAGTACGTCTCTCCCACTTTATTACAATGGAAACAGCTTCACTGGGGAACCGCAGTGAGTGTGAGGCAGCTACTTGACCGCCGACTGTAGTGCAATCACTCTGAGACTGTTGAGCTAAGTGATGCATCTAGTACCTTGACACTTGATTTCTCAGCAGCCTGCATTTCCAATGATAATCTCTTGATCTGACAGCTGTGGAGCAGGAGCCAGGAATCTGTTTCATTTTCAAAGTATTATTGTGAGTCTGTTTAAATCCTTTCTTGTCTCTGTGATCTCAGTTTTCTCATACGATAGTTTTTGTTCTGGGTTTCCCTATTGTTCACTTCTAGAGTTAGTCCAGACTGAAATACCCCATCAACTCATGGCACCACCCGTATCCGGAATGTTTTGGCTGCATTTTTTTCCAACAGGAAGAAGTGGTGACACATCATCTATCTTCAGATACAATCTACGGTACAGCCTCACAGCTGCTGGCACGGCCACTGTCCTGTTTTTTATTGATACTCTGACACTTTGCATCAGCCACTTTATGCCCTTCACAGTCAGTCCCCTTCTCTTTACCTGGACACACATCGGTTATCCATCAGTAGTCGGCTGAGTCACACATTCATTCTGTGTTATTTCCCAGGTACAGCGTCCACCAATCAACAAGCAGCTGCTGAAGTCAGCGGCCGAATGTGCACGTGTTGTTTTGAAGTCGAGCTTAATTAGCTGTGACAAAGGAGCACTTATTCCAACGCGTAGTTTAATGTTTCAATAATGATGTATGCCGTTTGGTGAATGGAATGGCATGAGAGCTTTATAGAGTGAATTGATTGGTTTCTGAGGCGTAAAAGCCTTGTGCTTGAATACTGTCATGGTTGGCTAATTGCGGAGGACTAATGTGTTTTTGTTTTTCCTTTCTCCTGAAGCTTTCCTCCGCATCCAGCACAACTCCGAAGTGAAACCCAAACGGAGTTTGTGAGGTCGCGTCTCGCTCCCGCTCGCCTGCCGGTGGAGATCAGTGGGCGGCAGCTGGTAAAGTTGCGTAAGACTAACCTGTAGGAAGGAAATTCAATAATAGAGACGGAAGGAATCAAAGAACAGCCGGTCCATTGGCACATGCAGGAACACATGATCGCTGCACGTGCACTGATGTGTCCGCATCCACACGCACACTTCATATAACCCAACAAACACGTCTATATCTGTCCACCTATAAGCACTATATGTGTTATATACTCATTCACCTGTTGCCATGGAGAACCACTTATAGCACTTGGGATGTAATATATAGCGGCCGTGCTCTTTTCACAGCCGCTGTCGTGTCAACCATATTATCACAGCCACTCTAACTGGGTTTTCTTCTTTCTTTTGTAGCACTTAGTGTGACGGCGAGTCAAGAAAAAATAACACCACTCAGGTATGTCATGAAGTTTTTTTTATTTCGTTTTTTTTTTAACCATCGACTGTATATGAAGATAGACGACATGACAGCTCCCCAAAAGTGAAGCCAGAGCTTCTCAATCGCCCCCTGGTGGCTGGATGCACTGTAGGTCATAAACCCCACCACCTCCATGTTTGTGGATGTGACATGAACCAAACTACAAGGTCAAAGTGAGTTATTTGATGCTATGAAACAGGGTGAAACGTGATGATTGACAGCTGAGGCTGATCCGTGATTGGTCGGGCACATGTATCGGTGGGGCCTCTCTCCCACGGCTCCCTCCCCCGATCACTACTGCACAGACTCTGTCATCCAAATGTGCAAGATGGCAGCGTTTATGTTCAGGGTACTTTCTCTACTTCTGTTGATAGTGGGAGGAAGTGGAGAAGCGTCGTCCATCTTTAAATGAAGCTTTTCTTGGCAAAGGCGACAGCTGTGCTCGCGATATTCTACATTGAACATCACTGTTGCTTTCAGAGGCTTAGAAAGCAATAAATGGCCTTTAATGTCGGTTATATTGGGTATTCAAGGCAGGTAGTGGGCCATTTACGTCGGTTATAAAAGCCAATAATTATCATGAGTGAGATTCATCAATAGCTTCAGACCTCAACTATGGATTTACAGTAATGGTCAGAATTAGATACCATTAATGTCTGGGAAAATTCAACAACAAAAAAACTAATAATAGAAGACGTCCAGCAGAAATAAGTGAAAGGTGCTGCAGTGCAGCCGCGTTGCAGAGCTGAGGTCACAGGTGCCTTTTTTATTCTCTCATTACATCTAATCCTCCCTTTTTTTCAACCTGCACATTAAAAACACTATTAACATTATTGCAAATGTTCCGATTTAATTAAACTTTTGTTTAATCTCGTAGAGGGCATCCCAGTTGGTGTGGCTGGGTAAAGACATTGATTTTTTTATTTATTTATTGTATTTGATAGGGTCTCAGAGCATAAGAATATTTAACATGACACAAAAAATAACACATTTACATTCTTCAAACGGTGAAAGATATAAGATTATTTATAACAAAAATTCCATCCTAAACCTGTCTTCTGTATAAACCCATTCCATCCTCTTTAATCCTTACTTTATTAGCAAATGTATAGTGCGCTAATGAAATCCTTTCCTTTTCTCCTGTGTGTGTCAGTGGACGTCTGACAGTGTGGAGGTCTGGCTCTGATGAGACCTGCTGGTTAATCCACAGTTTTCCTCCACGTCAGGCTGCAGCAGGAGGGAGAGGGTAAGCACAGGGTCGGGACGGACAAATGCAAAACAGGAAGACGCACAACTCCGCCACACTTGAAAAGAAAAGACGGACACGGCGTGAGACCAGACTTTAGACTTTACCAATTGAGGAATTCATCTCACAGGCCTCATCAGCGTCAGAGTATCGGGCAGGTGAGGTTCGCTCGCTCGCAGGTCTTTGGCCGGACTGTGAAATACAATTTTGCACGTCGACTAAAATAAAAAGTGAAAGATGTTCATTGATTTATGTGGGAGGATGGATTCAGGTTCTGGCTCAGAATACAGAGAGAGAGAGAGAGAGACGGGGGCAGTTACAGAAAGTCTGCTGGGTCATTCCTGGTCAGCACCTTCTCTCTGGTGAGGGGAGGAAGTGGGTGCCGCAGCTTGTTGGACATGAAATTCTGGTTTATGTTTTATTTGTATTATAAGGGCGCTGCTCTTTGACTCCATGGTAGCTCTTTGATAAGTTTATATGGGGTAAAGTCGCACATTCCTCTTCTCCTTGTGCTTTTACTCTGTCATCAGCGGGTAAAGAGGTACTTTAAGGTACTTTCAGACAGCGAGTGTTCGCTGCTGCCACCATAAAGGAACAGATACGGCTGTGTGTGTCCATGACAACCACAACGCGAGGGAAAGGATGTCGGAGCTGATTTCACATGAATGAGTTCCCTGAATCATATGAAGAGAAACAACTGTGAAGCAACGTCAGCTTCAGATAATGATTACAGCTTATGACGTTAGTTAGCAAAACTTGCTAATAGCAATTAGTTGAGGCTGCAACCTACTTCATGTGGATATATACACTGTCAAATAAAATTAAGATAAGGAAACACAATATTTGATAATCAAACGACTTTAATTTAAAACCAAAAATTGCACTTAATGATCAGATTATTGTTTAATGATGCTTTATGACAGACAAAGTGGACTGAAAATAGTTTTGATAGTAATAATAATAATATTTGTATTTATTTCGAGCTGTTCTAGTCCTGATGGCCACTCAAAGCTTTTGACAGTACAGTTCTACATCCACACACACACTCATACAGTGCATCTATGTGCAGCACTTTCTCTATGGGGTTCAGTGTCTTGCCCAAGGACACTTCGGTATGTGGACTGATGAAAACTAAAATCAGACCGCCAACCTTCTGGTTAGAGGACGACCTCTAACCCCTGATCCACAGCCATCCCACAGTGAAAAGCGTTTGTGAAGTGAGTTTTCTTGCTGCGTTTTCTTTTCTTTCTTTTTTAACGAATCACTGATCAAGATTCAACAATAAATGCTAATTATTTATGTTTTCAAGGCCAAATAACATCAGTTTTTACAGTGTAGGATTGAACTTGGCAGAAAGGAAAACCCTGCGGCATATGGCCCACGATCGCAGCCGGTAGCTGAGGTGGGGGTGGGGGGGGACGTGATTGGCTCACCATCAACGTACAGCTCATAGAGATAAAAAGATATGTCACGTCACAGAAGGAAAAGAGGTAAATGAAATCAGTGATGACTGAATTCTACTCGGCTGCATCAGGTTCAGGCTCCTGGTATCATGCACGACTCCATGCTACACATCATGGCTTCCTATGACACAATAGAACAGACACTTTACGCTTTACTATGACAAGTTCAAATGCTTTTAGTAGTGAATGAATGAAAGAACGACAAAGAGTCAAGTTGTCCAAATAATAATTATTTTTGCAATGCACCTTGAATCTTGAAAAAGATTCTTACTGCAGAGGTATGAAGATTTAGAGCTGAAACCAAGTCGATCTTAATTATTAAACACATTGAAACTTTTGTAAAGCTGCTTGTTATGAGTCACAACCTCATGTGCTCATGTGATATAAGAAACTCGTTGGACTGTTCACGATTTACGGCGAATGGGAGACAGAGTCTACATCAGAAGCCACAAATTATTGGCCGTCGCCCCCAGAGCCTATGGGATTTAAGATTGAAGACCTGGGCCAGCAACCAATGAAAACGCAGCTTTTTATCCTGGTGTTAAGTTACTGTGTAAACCTGAAGTACTGTTGCTGTTGCGTGACTTATTTTCTTTCCTGCGTCTACCTTTTCTGGAGCTGCTATAAATGTTCTTTATATCAGCTCTATACTCTGGAGTCCCTCCAAAATAAAGTGTGGCAATCATCACATCTTTATTTTTTATGTTTCCCAGCGTCTTCTCAAAACCTTTTTGTTTGTTATTTCCTCTGATTCCGCCTCGAGAACTTAACCTGCTGTTACCGCGGAGCATCTCCACCCCCAGCCCAAATCCTTTTTATCCAACCGCAGCTTTTTAGATGTTGGGAAATCTATCATCCCAACATGTATCCCCACCCGGTTGCATTATTATAAGAGAATTAATAATAAAATCCTGGTAAAATAAATGTGATGCTGGGAGAAAGAGTCCTGAAGCTGGCTTGTGATGTAATGAACAGGGAAACTTTGGTCATATAAATCAGTACAAACGAGGACATATGGTCACACAAACACGACTTGTTAGCAGGAGGCTCTGATCTAGAGAGAGAACATCCAACTGCAGATACAGTATTTATCGAGTCATGTGCGGGTACGCCATCGCCTCTGTTCTTGGTAGGGGGTCCCATCACTGCTGTCGGTGGATTCGCGTCACGAGTTAACGTTTCAGTGCGCTGCTGTAAATTGTGGATGACGGGTGGGAGAAGAAGTCGGGAGCAGGGAGGAGATTGTGGGAGGAAGCTGGGCAGATTTCAAGCCTCCTGCCGAGACGCTGCCTGTTTGGTTTCAGACTGAGCCGGAGAGGAGAGAGGGAACAGTGAGACGGAGGGGAGGTGAGGGGAGGACGGATCAGTAAAGAAGATAATGTGAGGACTTAGGGAGGAGGAGGTGTTGGAGAGTAAGAGAGAGAACGGTAACAAACGAGATTTCACAGTTTGTTCTCTGGGAACCTGTGACCAGATCACACTGGAAAATGAAACTGATCATTTTACGTAAAAAAAAAAGTCCACTTACTTTACTGACTTCACTGGGTTAAAATAGAGTAAGACAAATTTCTGGTGGGAATAGTAACTAGAATGGCCCTAAGTAGCCGTGTGACACTTAGACTTGTTAGGATAACTTATTTTTGGCACTACTTACTTAAAGTAACTAAATAAACATTCTGAGTTGCCTTTACTCAAGTTACCTACCTAAACACTGATCTTTTATGCTGAAGCAACTTCAAATGAATGATCTACTTTTCTTGGACATTTTGAGGCAATTGATTTCGTGAATGTTTTTTTTAAGTAAAGTCAACTTATTATTATTATACTCATTTATTATTATAGTCGATTTCCAGACTCCAGAGGCCGCGGCTTGCACATGGGTTCAGGAGATCCGTTCCCACATATTTAAAACCTCAGTTACTCCCAACTCCTTCAAAGGGACTTGATTCCTAAATGAACAGATTATCAAGACCTTTGATCCTGTTTTCCTCCTCAACGTGTTCCAGAGGTCAAACCTTGAGTGTTTCTAGGATCCTATATCCTGTGTCGGAGACATGTTGATATGGCGCTCACGCACCAGCACAAAAAAACATGAGCTCGGCACGCTTGACTTCACAGAGCATAGCAGATAACACGCTGAGCTCGATGTTTTTTTTTCTTTTTCATGGAATTTAATCAAGCAGATGAAACAGCCAACCGCCTGTTTGACTGATCATGAAAGGATGATTTGCTGATTCAGGCAAGATTTGTATCCGAGGAAACCGTATTGGACGTTTGCTTTCACATGGGGTTGATATCATTGGAAGAACTCAAAGTTCAGATGGATAATTGAGACTAGGATATGTAGTTATATGTAATCAGATAGAAAAGACCAATTTACACGGATTAATAATTCATTAATTCCAGGTATACATCCTCCTCGTGCAATATATGAGAATATGATGCTTTAGAGAACTGGTTACTGGACATTTTTGATGTTTGCTACCTTCACTGTTTGTTTGTCTGTAAGCTACCAGATTTTTCGTTGATTACTCAGAGAATAATTTAATGGATCTTGATTTAAAAGGAAATTGATATACAAATAAATATCCAGATCAGGTGAATTTAAATGTGGTCTCGCAAGGGGACTATCGACTGAGAGCTATTCTGGTTCTAATAAATCGTAGATTTGAATGTATCCAGCCGGTATCCAGCCTCCTGGCCAATGTCTGCTGGGCAACACTTAAAAAGGACGAGTGGTATAAGTAATGAAGGTATGATTTAGAGATACAATTATCCTGTGACTCTCCAAAATAGAGCTGATATTAGAAAATATATCTATTTTCACCAGGTTTGACCCACAGGTCAAAGCCAAATATTGGACATTTGTCTGAAATACAGTGAAAATCACCATAGACCATAAACATATTTATCTCGGGGCACAGTGACCTTTGACCTAAAAAATGTCATCAGGTCATCTTTGATTCCAAATGAACATGCTACGTTTGGTGAAAACCCCACACGGCGCTCCTGAGCTATCGCCCTCAGCACCCACAACGGTCAAGGTCACAGTGACCTTTGAATTTTCTTTTTTCTTTGACTTCCTGTTGATGTTTGGAAATGAATTTGAGATGCTCTGGACGTCTCACATCCAGGAGGCTAAAATCGGGTTTTGTGAGGTCACGGCGAAAAAAAATCACATACTCTCTTAGAAATTAATAACTGTCTCACTTTGGCAGAAAATTGTTGGTTTATGTCAGAGTCCGTTGCTCATAATAAGAAGGTGATTGAGAAAATAAGCTGTTGGGGCATTTATAGGTAACTGAAGCTGAAACAATCAATTTCCGTACCTACAAGGGTTTTTCGTGTTATTGTCCTGCTGCAGAATACGAGGTTATGAAGTGTGACATTTACTTTAGTTTGAGATATTTTCATCAAAGCATTCCCTCACTCACTTGACCTTTCTCCAGACTCCGGCGCTAATTGTGTGAGTGTTTCTCTGGCCGAGTTTCAGAGCGGCTGTGCCCCCCCCCCTCGCTGAGAAGGTGCTTAGGAGTCGAACACAACGGCAGCTTGACCCGACGCACCGCTCCTGCCTCTCTCGTGGTTTTCTGGCCCCCCCGCTGAGTCCCCGTCTCACCTCTGAAATTGAAATTAGGTATTAAACTCTACTCCAGCCTTGAACCCCCTCGCTTTCTAAAATAAACCCGCTCTCCATGCTCCCATTTGCTTTTCTTTCTGTTGCATTTGTGCTGCCGGCCGTCGGGACTCACGCTGCGCTCGTGGCTTTGTGCGTGCGCATGTGTGCCGGCGTGTGCGTGCAGGATACCTGTGGTTTAATGTGCCCATTTGCACATTTTACCTAGTGAGGCAAATTGGCAAAGAAAAAGAAACAAACGGACAAAAGCACAGGGAGAGAAAAAACGAAGTGAAGGCAGCTCAAAGATGTAATACCAGTTGCCATGGCAATAGAGTTATGCCAGCACCTAATTTTTAAGTCCATTATAATAGAGATTGACAGTAATATACTGTTTGACAGGAGTGGAAATGTCAGGATGGAGAAAAATCATGCTGTCCTGTACTAGTATTAGCCCGGTGTTTGCTGAAAGTCTGGTGGTGTCAGAGAGCGGCTCAGGACTAGATACAGGCTCTGACTGAAAACACAGGAGTGTACCTATTGTGTTTTTGTGTCTCTCTGTGTGTGATCTATACATTGCTGACACCCGGGTTTTCGTGCATTGGAAATAAAAATTGTAATTCCTCTGCAGCTCTGAATCAATTTACATTTAAATTATAATAACCAACCAACAAACCCTGCACCGTTGGATTAAACTTAGACTTTTCATTTAGCCAGTGGGGCTATACTGTCATTTCATTATTCTCACACAGGCAGGAGAATGTAATGTTCTGCCAATTTATTTTAGAAATCATTTTTTCAAAAACAATAAAAAGCTGCCTTCTCCTCTTTTCTCTACTTTGTTTTCCAAACAGGGGCGGATCCAGGGGCGGGCCCAGGGGGGCACCGGCCCCAGCTGATCATCTGATTGGTAATTTGTGTGACTTACAATCAATTCTAACAACATCCATATTTTTGGATGCATTGTCTTGAAGTCAGCAGTAGATGAGGAAGTATAAAGACTTTGATATTGGACTTCAAAAACCGTCTACCGAAATTTATATGTGGCATGAGCTGTGGAGCGAATAGATATTGAATCTTATATTTAGAAGTGTGTCTTTCAAAATTAATACACTGTCTTCTATGGCATAAGTAGTAAGTAATGTGCTTGAACTCGGAGCAATTTTCAAAATATATTCTGTGAGCTCTATAGCTTTGAATCAAAGCTATAGAGCTCACAGTAAACAAGGACTGACTTAGGCCCCTGATTTAGAAAAGCCCTAGATCCGCCCCTGTATTGACCATTTGTGCGTCACGATGCTCTTTGTCCCAATCACAATCCTTCACCTTCGCTCCTTCTGTCCATTCTCACCTTCCACATTCCTCTGCTCTTACTTTCTGCCGAGCATCTGCGCCGAAGCGACTCATCCACGAGGAGGCTGAAAAAGGCATCTTGAAAAAGCTTGGCATGGCAGCCTAGGACGGAAAACAAATTAGGAGTTCACAACTTCAAACGCCGCCTCACCACGGCAACCCCTACTCTTCTGCCAAGGGTTCGCCTCGCTCGCTCCGAGACAGTCCGTGAGAGGAGTTTTAATAAGCGCCGGCTCCATCTGAAGTTGCTTGGTGTAATAAAGAGGGATATTATTGCTACATTTATAATCTCCCTTTCATTTGACTATGGATTTGTTGCCTTCGCTGACGCCCTGCGCTTAGTTTCTTGGAAAATACAGTTAATTCTGGGCTAAGTCTAAGATTGTGCGTCAGAAGTGACGGCAGTTTTGTGACTTTATCGCACATTTGTCGAGCAGCAGCACCAGTAAAGAGTTCACTGGCTGGTCTGCTGTCAGATTTCGGAGGAGATAGAGAAAATAGAGAGATTTGCTCTCTGCTTCTTACACAAATCGACGCTGCGTCCTCCAGCCGAGAGCTTCGCCGACTGCCTGAGAAATTTGCCTGAAAAATGTCAGCAATTACTCCTGTCAGCCGTCTCACTATTCCCTTGTTTACCTAGTAGACTTTACCTCGCTATTATTGATCTGCAGTGTGTAAAAGGTCACCGGATTGAAGATGACAGCAGCCGTAGTAACCATGGAGACTCCCTCGCTCTCCGTCTCTGTGACCGAGCACAGTATCAGTCAGCGAGCACAGCTTTAATGCCGCTGCTCAGGTTCCTTTACAGGTGAGCGGGTGGTAAGCTCCTCCCTGTTGCCTTTGCCCCGTCTGCGGTGCAGAGATGTGCATGACGGGCAAACTTCACCTTTTTTAACACACACATCCCACGAGCATCGGTCCAGGATTGATTTGAGCCATTTGCGGTCAGTGATGTTTGTTCGCTGCTAACAGGGAGATTATTCCCCAATCTCTCCGGATGTCTGTCGGCTTGGATCAGTCACATAAATCATCTTTTTGCTGAACAGCTCAACTCAAGGCACTTCCATTAAATGCAAAGTAATGGTGGTAAATATGGTGAACGTATGGCACCTGAGACAATTGCAAGTCAAATATAAAGTTCTGTACTCCCATTGTATAATTCCTCATTTTACCTGGCAGGAGGAGACTGGTTTACTCTTTCTCATAACAAAAATAAATGCAGCTTGAATTTATTCACACTTAAAACCGTTCTTAAGCCAGGTTATGTTTTCCATTACATTAATCTTGGCTTAGTGAACTAACCTTTCTCTTGGGCTCTGAACCCAACAGGTATTCTGTTTTTTGTTTCCTAACTCAACCCAAGCCTGATGTGTTCCCCTATTTCCCCTATAGGCCCAGGCAACTTGACCAAACCTTTCTTTCCGGACCTGGCCCAACCTGTCGGGTCCCCACACCCTTCACTACATGCAAGTCAGACTGACCTACTCCAGTCAACTAGGTGCTGGTGTTGTACTTGAGTCTGGACACTGCCAAAAAAAAAAACAATGTGTCCGTTGCATTGAGCGGTTCAACGCGACCTAACAACCTTCCATAAACTGATGACTCACATGGGTGAACGACAAGCAAGACATTCACAGGCTCCACTTCCTCCCCCACGTGGATTATTCAGTGGATGCACTGGATCAGATCAACAGTTCAGCAGCATGTCACACCCGCCTTGATCACAGGACTTACAGGAGATACAGAATTCTAATCTTTTTTATTAAATCCCCCAAGGAGATCATGTTTGTTTGTCTGTCAGCGAGATCACACAAAAACTAGTGGACGGATTAAAATGAAGCTTGGTGGAAGGATGTGGTTTAGGTCAGGGAAGAACCCAGTGAATTAATGCAGATCCAGAAATTGTTTTTGTGAGGGCGTTGTGAGGGCGTTTTTAAATGATTCACGTTAAGCCATTTAGTTTATTGATTTGAGAGAGACCTCACTTCCACTTGATTTGGAATTCAGATTTCGCATGTGGCTTCTTCAAATCCTTCACTCCGAGTGGGCACCGTCTTTGCCGAGTGAGTAATGTACAGTATGTATCCACAAGCATCCAGCAGGGATGAGTGGCCAAGAAACAGGCCTCTGCACTCAAGCCCACTCAGCATGAGCTCAGCAGCTGGCAGTCACAACACTGGGAGGTTCGGCTCAGTGTGAGGAAGAGAAGAAAGTAGCGGGATGGATAAATCCCTACTGAGTGAATAAGAGCGCTGTTGCTAACATGGGCCTGCATGATGCTCCGGGCCCTGATCCCAATTCCCTTGATTTCTGCTGCAGTCCATGAAGGAGTGGGAGTGATTGAAAACCAAATCCAAATCCACGAGGAGCCCTACCTCAGTGAACACCGAGAACACGAGAGACTTCAACCTGGTCAAGTTTGGTGTAAGTCAGATATACAGGAGCTTATTATACGAACTGACTGTGAAACTTTTTTATCATCACCGCCAAGAAGGTTCTGTTTTATTCGTTAGTAGGATTAAACAAAAAGTACACAACCGATTTCTATGACATTTTGTGGAGGGGTGGGGCATCATCCATGGATCTGTAGGCAAATCTTTGTTTCCACTTTCTTTAACATTGTGAGAAAAGGCATTTTTCAACACTTTCTTTGATTCCTCTGAGTAATTCATGGATGTTGATGAAAATAATCAGGCATTTTTATGGGAGTTATATTTACAAATGAAAATCTGGTTTCACTAGCGGACTGTTGCCGGATCCTGATTCAGTTACTTCAGTCTGTATTTATACGCACGCCACCTCCGGTTGGAGTCCGTGATCAGGTTTGTCCCTCTGCCCCTGGAAGAAGTCCATGTTTTTTATCAATAGTGTCAGTATTTCATCTGTCCTTTTAGTTTTAATTTGTTGTTGCTGTTACCCGTTGTTATTTCTGAAGAGGGTGAGGTGCAATGGTTATAACTAGTAATCATATTACATGGGGAATATACTGAACATGTCCTGTAATAGTTTATGCAAAGCTCCCCAGTTTATACAGGGTAAAGCTATTATGTTTCATGTCGTGCTATTGTGTTTCATGTCAACAAATGGTCATTTGTTTGACCTTACTCACTTGACCTTATTGATTATTACAAAAGAAACGGTTTGACATAAATCGGGTTATTTGCTTTCTTCCTATTAGATGAGAAAACTGTGATCAGCCTGTACAGAACACATAAAACTCAGCCGAATAGGTTATTAGCTTAACTCAGAGACTGTAAATGGAGGCAGAAACTGCCTAACTCCCATCTAAAGCTAATGAAATACACATTTCCTCACTTGTAAAGCTCACTAATCATGAACATATCACCTAATATGGTTGTTTTAATACGCTAATGACAAAACTGCAGGACGTAACTGCAGCCAGCTAACAATTATACACCACCCAAAAACCACAACGTATATTTACACTTCAGTTTTTCAATTAATCCAACAGGACAAACTAGCTGTGTCTCACCTGAGGGGCTGCGCACTTGACCAACTGCGAGTCAGTCTCAGCTGTCAATGACGACGTTTCCCACAGTTTTTGTAGCATCAAATGTAACCGTCTAAAATGACTTTTTAGTGTGGTCTATGTCCCACCCACTAACCTGGATGAGGCAGGATTCATGATCTATCCTGCAGCCAGCCACAAGGGGGCGATCAATATGTTTTGGCTCTAATTTTGCGAGCCATGGTATTCAGCATTGAGGCCCGTGAGTCAAGCTACAGCTAAATAGTAATGACAGCACACTTGAAACATTTACTACATAACATGACTGTACTTCACTCATCTAAGCAAATCATGACCTCTAATTAACTCTAGTTTATTTATGAAGTGCTTGAGTACGAGGAGGGAAACTATATCGACTTCCCTTTCATGATGTAATGTCTCTAAAGTACGAGTGAAAAAGGTAAAGAAAACGTAAACCATTTTGAGTCATTAATGTTCAAGGCTCTTTCACAGAATGTAAAATCTGTTTTTATTTAAAACATTCATTCAAGTTGTAATCTAATCAAATAGGTGTCAATTATTTAAGTCCTCAGTTCCAGCTGTATTTTTTAGATGGTATCTTCTCACCCAGAATGTAAAGAACACAAAGTACTTTTGTATGATTCTATATATTTTTCATTATTCCGGCAATTCTATTTTTACATATTACCCTTTCCAGCAGTGGCTGCAGATAGCATGAGGTCTATTAAGTGTCATAAATCCGGCCATTAGGAAAGCAACATGTCTGTTTTTCCCCCTTTTGTAAGCAATTTGCAGCTCATTGCTCCCTTTCATGCATAATGTAATGGTTTTCGTCTGGATGATCAGAACAGAGGAGAAGTGAGAGCTCGGCAAAGAGCTCGTTATGCGGCGCGTTCCAGCGGCTCATCAGTGAGCGGCTCGTCAGCCATTAAGTCTTATATGTTATTAAATATTTATTTGGTCCAAGGCCACTGCTGTGCTACATTACATCTCCATGTTTGTCATTAGAGGACATCGGCTGCATTATGAACGCAAGATGTGAAGCGCAGAGGGCATGTTGGAGTTGGGCGGCTGACACCCAATCACCTGCTGCTTCACCGTCAGTGACGACTATTGTCCTGGAGATGACAGGTGGTGTTTCATAAATGGCACTTCTTGTGTTCCTCGCTGCTGAAACGCCTGAGTCCAAGTTCTTTACCTGACACCATAACTGCTCTGTCATCTGATTTAGCTCTACTCTCGCCTGCTCTTTTGTCCGCTGTGGCGCAGGAGGTAGAGCGGGGCGTCAGCTAACAGGAAGGTCGGTGGTTTGATCCCAGACTCTGACAGTTCGCATGCAGAAGTGGCCTCGGGCAAGACACTTGACCCTAAATTGCCCCTGATGACACTTTGTGGCGTCGGACTGTAAATGATGTGTGATCGAAATGTGACGCAGTTGATCTCCAAATGCAGCCCCCGAAGGATCGAGTCCCCGGACTGGGTCACAAATTGAAATGAATGGATGGATTACCATAAAATTGCACATTCATGATCATGGAGGATGATGGTCCTCCTGACCTTCTAGCGCCACCATGAGGCCAACTATTTTGATTTGAAGTGTAATGTCTCAATGCACTATTGAACGGGTACTTTCTGTGTGGGAGGAGCCTCTGAGTATAGACAGGAAGCCAGCTCACCAGTGGTAAACCCTTCCTGAACTAAGATTAAGAATGATGATTTCTATGGTGTTATGGTCGTGTTAATGCAGTTCCAGTTGTGGTTATTTCCTCTCTCCGTTTGGACAATATTTCTGTTTGCGGTTGAATCCGTTTTTGTTGGTTTATGAATTTCCTGCCCTCTCCCCCAGACAGTCCTAAACACTCTGTTGTAAAATTGAGGTATAAGAGCTGGATGATAGTAGGAGTGTGTATCTAGGTTTGCTCGCCTTTTGAATTAAGTCCCCCATGAACCTGGTCTTATCCTGCTGCAGCTCCTGAGAGAGCTCCTGGGATTCGCACTGAACTTTCCTGTCTTCAAGAATTTTTGCAGAGCCATTATTGCTGCTGTCTTCTTTCAGCCAACACACTGGGCCACACAGAGAGCGTGTGCTACAGCAGACACATCGTTTCCTGATAAAGGATTAGTGTTACCTGATGAACAACACATTCCTCTACAGGACAATTACCCCCATGGTAGAAGCTGGAAGCTTACTGCTGGTTATTTCAAAGCAATATATTGATCACGTTTGCTGCACTGCACCTAATCTCAGACTTAAACCACTGCAGTGCCACAGTACTCAATATAATAGTTCACATGATTAAAGAAATAGGAAAGTTAAACGTTAAAATTAAACGTTTGTGTTACTTCCCCTCTTGTTCTTTCTGGCTACCTGGCCATTTTTGTGTAGTTCCAAGGCCGTTGAGCTATACTTATTATACATTCCTATTAAAATCCATAAAGTGCATTTGTCCAAAGCTAACCAGCATTTATTTTGATTTAAAACAGGTTTTAAATATTAAACTTTGCGTCCTGTAGTGCAGCTTTCAGTTTCAGACCCGTTGAAGGGCGACATTTATATTTAGAGACTTAATAAAAAGGAGAAAAAAACATGAACATTAGCGCTATAATGCACAAGCTTGGTTTTTTTTTTTTGTGAAATTGCAACTTATTGCAGTAATTATATTTATTTACTGTTACATAACCTCCAGCAGTGAAACCAATGTTCTTTCGGCATTATGGGTAACCCAGTGCTACTGAAATAATAAAGGCGGAACATTGCACGCATTTACTACGAGTGTGTCCATGTTCTTGTGTTGTGCACAGACGTATGTGTGTGTCTGCATATGATTTTTATGGACGCAGGAGGAGTGCTAAAAAAAAAGTGGGGCTCTTACTATACAAACACACACACCACAGTGAGGTGCCACTATGTTGAGCTGTGCTGGGTGACTCGACATGCTTTGCACTAAAGACCTCACTGCAGGATGCATTTAGACACACACACAGACACACACACACACACACACACACACACACACACACACACGCACACACAGCAGGGTCTAGCCACAGCTCATTACTGCCGGTTGAAATGGAGTGCAGCACACACACTGGGATTAAATGGGTAAATAGCTCAAATAGAACAGTGTGAGGTGGTGTCTGTCATTGTTGTGCGTGCGCCGTGTTTGCAGTGTGTGAATGCGGACAACACGTGTGTGTGTGTGTGTGTGTCTACGCAGGTCAGAGGCGCAGAGGTCAGAGGCAGCGTGAGATTCGTGATTACTGACTGACGCACTCCTCTCGCTCCACTGTTTACTCATAAACCTCAGTCGCCCCGCGTGTGTCAAAGCGGGAGGTTGGATATCTATATCCACTGTGGCACAGAGCATTCCTCACACACCGCTGAGCGATAGCCACATTATACAGAGCAGAAAATCCTGTTCCAGCTTTATCAATATCCGGCCCCGAAGCCAAAAAAGCTCACCACAGCCAACAGAAAAAATATGACGGTGGGAGACAGAGAATATTCTTCATCGCTGGGGAGGAAAAGGCTGGCTCTGGGGAAACTACAGGTTGTTTGTTCAAACCAGACAACGTTGTGTTTGTTTATTGTTGAGGTCTCTAGCCAGCTGGCTTTCCCGTCCGTTGCCACAGGACAGGGATAATGGACAGCGCTGCAGTTGAGGGAGAACTTGTTTTCCTTGTGCTTCTTCCTGCCTAATATTAGTTTGTGTGAGCACAGTTTCTCTTCCCCAGCAGCAGCAGCAGCAGCAGCAGTTTGCAAAATGCTGTTCCACACATGCACAGCTGTGATCTGCCCCCGTGCAGCACCGGTCCTGCGCTGCTGGCCACGGAGCTGCTGAGGGAGATTGTTGCCTTTCTCACCTTGATAGAAGCTGCTGAGAGACTGGAGCCAGGATTCATGTCTTTCCCTGTCAGGATTTCACTGCGTTTGAGCTGGTGAGGCCTCTGCTCCCCGGTTGATATCACACCCGCAGCATATACCGAAGGGCGTGTCGGGACTTTACCGGGCTGGTTTACCTCAAGGTCAGAGATCGTGCACTGACTGAATAGTGGAACAGCCCTCACACCTGCGGGCAGCACAGGTAGCGTGCAAAACGTGTTGCGGCTGCATTGCTGATCTGTCGCATCTCGCAGGTGTCTGGTGTTCACACAGGGAGTGTGTCTGCTGCAGAGCTGCAACATGGGTTTCTGATATGATTACTGTATTTCCTTGAATAAAGTCGGCCTATGTACTCAACTAAATGCCAGGACTGTACACTATGAAGCCGTGCATCTTCCTCTCCTGAAATACCAATAAAAAACAGTTTACCTTTTTTCAGTCAAAGAAAACACATGAGTGCTTTGACTTTAAAATGGGTCGAGGAAGCAAATATTAATGTTTTTGACATATTCAACATTGAAACTGCTGTGAAAGATCATTTTCATTATCTATTTCGCGGTGAACCACATGCATTACACGGAGAAAAAATGGAAAATGGTCTGTATTCATATAGAGCTTTTCTGGTCTTCATGACCACTCAAAGGGCTTTGCAGGGCACTTTGCCATTCACCCATTCACACACACGTTCATTTCTCAGGTACAAAAAGAGGGTTTGGCTTTCAACACCACACATTGAGCAGAAAACGCATCTGGATTCTTAATATGAAAACATAAGAAATGTCATGTTTCTGAAGCCTTCAGCCAATCAGAGCAGAGTTGTAAATGATTAAACCCCCACTTCAAAAAAGGTATTTACCATCAAATGTTTTGGATCCAATTTGATCCATTGGTTGGCGGATCCATTTCATCTGTATTTATCATCATTACAAGCCTGACAGTGAAGCAACTGGAAGAAGATACAACAGAGTGCTGTCAAATATGAAAGAGCAGCTGGGGTATTGTGTGAAGTAAACTACACAGAGCCAAAAAAAATAATGATGTTGCTGAAAGGCAGATCGAGATCGACTGAGACTCCTCCACCTCGGAGACCCCTGAGGGAGAAGAGGAGTCCGAGCGGACATCGGTTGCTGGGTCGGCGTTGGCTGGTCTGTGGCCTCTCCACGCTTCCTGTGCTGTGCTGTTGAACTGACAGGGTTTGCTGCCCCGACAGTGAACTCTCCGATCTCTATGTAGATCCTCTGACAGTACAGGGATATCACATGATTCGGCACTCTTGTATCTCGAGACTGATGAGGATGTTCTTTCTTCTCCCTGTCTCATCTTTACACTCTCGTTGTCATGCTATGCTGTATTCACTAATTGCACAATGCTTTTTTTTTCTTTTTTGTGTCATTCTGATTGCAAACAAACAGCTCTTGTCACTCAAAAATAATAACAATGTCTTTCAATGAGTCGAGTTAACACTTCACATGTATTTCTTACATCTGGAATATTCTGGCTCCATTTCTCGACGGTAGGAGGAAGAGGAGATGTTTAGTCGATTCTACAAAACAATCCCCACCCTCAGCTGCTCCCTCAGCTCAACAGCATAGAACATAACTTTTCAGGTACTACACACTTTACACATTGAATCAAAATGTCATCAGTACGGAAAACTAAAAGAAACATTTTAATTAAATAGTCTCTTCCATATTATCTCTACATTTTATACTGCCTTTTCACCCTTTATGAGATGTTATGAAACCATGCTGTGATGTAGAAGAATGTGTTTCGCTTCCAATGTGGTATTTCTGGGGCCGACCCTGCTTGTTGTGATGCAGCATTGTGCTGGTGCAGTGTGGTGTTCAGGCCCACAGGGTCCTCTCCTCTGCTCCGGCTGGCCAGTAGAGCTTAGCGCCCAGGGAGGACAGCGAGATGAGAGACCCTCCCCCCCCCCCCCCCTCGTCACGAAAATGTGAGGCAACATTCATCCACATGTCACATATCATACGTAACACCCGTCAGTATGATGCAATGTATTGCCACTGAGTTAAAAGTGGGCGGTTCTTGCATGCTAAATCTCTAATCTGTGTTAAATCCTTTCTCTCGTCTATATCAAACCGTGTAAACACAACTGTGATTGCCATCGCAAAATTACCCCGGAATCATACGCCTTTGATTTTGTGCTCAAACCCTCCAACCTCCCAGGGTGTTCTGCATGCTTGACACAGCTCAGCTTATAAAAAATGCATTCAGTGTATGTTCATCCCAAGTGGCTGCCACCACGGCTGAGTGGTGATGGCAGCATGTCTAATGGCTGCTAAACGCTGGATCGGAGAAAACTGCAAAGAACATTCATACTCCATTCTTTTTCATTATATACGAAGTGAGCGTCTTCATTCTATAACATCTTTTTCGAATGTATGTCGTGCTTGTTGGCCCTTTTCACCGTTGCACTGAGAAACGATGTTACTATAATACTGTATTTTGCCATATTCGATGTTCTGTCCCCTTTTTTCTATCAACTTTTCACCTAACCAGCAGAACCAAACTTATGTCAGACATTTCTGACTCAGTGTTAGGGCGAATCAATGATGAACCCAGCGAGTTGAGATTCTGAGGTGAAGACTGAGAAGCAAATCAATTCACCTCCTTCCATAATGTGAATGTTGAAGATGAAGCTGGTGGGAGGAAGTGGAGCTGCTACAGTCTGTGGTTAGATTAGGTAGACAGACTCCAGAACAGCGGTAGTCCATTACCATGCAATGTCCTCAAGCAAAGGTCTGAAACATCATAATGTCTGACATGCGTTATGATTCAGTGACCTAGTAGTTGTTTAAATGTCTGTATGAAGTCAAAAACTGAAAAATAGAAAGTAAAATTCAATATAATTGTTTGTTAATGTTTATTAGTAGTCTTCACATTGAACTGGAGGGTACGCTAATAATAAAATAATGATACAAATGTATGTTTTTTTTCTCGTTTCAAGTAAAAGGGGAAAAAAGGAAAAAGGCATCTTAATATATATAGAAAGAATAAATATGAAGGTGTTGTGCTGCGCAGGTTAAAATAGAGACTAATAATAAGTATGGGTCCATATAGAATTTGATAAAATGAGTTCTCATTGATAAATGTCGATAGATGTAGATGTTAAAGAACAATAACAGTGCTTTATAATATTAATAGAGCTCCTCCCATATAAGTATGGTGGCTTTGTGTGCTGGCCTGTTGGGGGTAGGCGGATCAGTAGGTTTCCCTTTGAAAAGGGAAAATATGATCAAATTCACGTACGAGAAATAAATAATTGCCCATAAGCCCAGAAAGTAACACGTTAAGTGAGCTGTTAACTAAAGGAAATTACAGTATACAGTGCATATTGGTGATGAGTGATATTAACATTTCAGAGAGCGGTACCTGCTCACACACTGATTACCCACATTAATATACACTATGCATCCAAATTCCTGAAGGAAAGACAAAATCCCACACAGTTGTCCTTCCACTTCCTCCTGAACACACGCGCATGCACACGCACACATATTTTCATACATATACTCCAGAGGGATATTAAACCGCAGATTAGAGGAAGCACGGCCACACACAGGGAGCGGCTTCATTACTGGTGGCATTTAGCAGGAGGACCCCTGCACCTTATCCAAGACAAATGCCATTGTGCTGCACGCCGTCCCACCTATTATATGCTGACATCTGTGGAAAGGTTAATACAGTCCTTAAGTGGAGGAGATGCCTGGCTGCTCTGCATCGCTTTTTGTTTTCCTCCACTTTCATTGGCCCGTGTGGTGGGGAAGGGCGGAGAGAAGGGGGCATGCGCAGGGTCAGCTGGGCTCACGCCTGTTTTTGTTCTGTGTGTGTGTGTGTGTGTTTAAAAGGTTTTTCGCAGTATCCCTGATGTCCTTGTGTTTTCTTCTTTGCAGAGGAGGAAAGAAGCAGCAATACATGACAAGAGCTGCTGCAGCTTAATTGGAGAACAGACTTTGAGATCGGGAAGGAGGGAGAGGGTTTCAACAATTCACAAGTGAAGTCATATTATTTATAGAGCACATATTTTCGTTTTAGATTGGATTTTAAGGTTCTTTTCATTACTTACTACAGGCTCCTAATGGTCTGAGTCCTCAGTAAATCTTTTATCCTCACACAACCCTGCTCGCACTTTCAGATCCTTTGGCAGGAGCCTTTTAACTCTTCCAGATTCTCGGCTAAAGACTAAGGGGGAAGGAGCTATTCAAATAAGAGCTCAGAGGCTCTGGAACACCCTGACATGAAATACGACAGGCTGAGTCAGTAGCTTCTTTTAAATAATATCTTAAAAAACGTAATTTTATCGTACAGCAATTCCCTGATTTGACCTAATTCTGGTTTGTATTGGGCGGTAATTCCTAAATGTGAGTGTTTTCATTCTTTTATTCATTCATTTAAGACTTGTTTTGATGTTTTTTCAAATGTATTTTTACTCGTGTATCTTTTCTTTGTGCCGCTGTGACGCAATCGGTCTTCAAATGCAGCCTCTGAAGGTTGCGGCCCCTGAATTGAGACACAGCGATTGTCTCTCCTGACCTCACGTGTTTTACCTGAACCCAATTATCACTGACGCCCTTGTGTGGTTAATGTGTCGTCTCTGTCAGTTGGTCTGTTGAGTCCTGCTCTTGTTCCCTGATGTCGCCGTTGGTCCGTGATCCCGCAGTTTTTCCTATTTTTAGCTTGTGCAACATAAGGCAACCGTGTGAATCTTTCTTTTGGGTTAAATGCTCGTTTCCGCACTACTTGCTTCGTCTGTTGTCTGCACTTTGGGTCCTGTGAACTACACATTTCAACTAAATCATCTCCATGTTTCTTCCACTGCTTATTACACAGTATGTGGTCGCATGTTGAATCCTCTGAAGAGCGTGAAGATCACCAACAACTGAGTTATTCCCTTTATTTTCACATCAGCTATTTCCTGAGCTAATGAAATTGTCGAGGAAATGTCAAATACAAATTTCTCAAACCAGCTTGTACAGCGTAATAAGTCACATTTGCGCTCTCTGGGCCTGACTCAATTGTAGTATGTTGCACAAGCTGTTTAGGGATTTGTTGTCTGGCAATGAATGTTAACATGTGTGGGCTGTGAGCTTCCATATCTGTGAGCAAAACCAAAACCCGGAGGCTGAAGTGGGACCACAGGGACTCCATCACGTCTTGTTTCTCCACTGATATTTCCCTGACGCAGGTGCGGTAGATTTGCTCGAATTTGGGAGTGAACTACTCCGTATGAAAAATGGCAACACGCTCCCATTCAGCCACCCGCCTCGTTTCTCTGCTCCCGTGGCTCAGTGTCACTAGAAATCAACTGTTACAGCGCAGCACAACATCCCCAGGGTTATTACAAGGAATGGAGCCATGCCTGTTGTTCCTGTTGCTTTAGAAAAGAGAAGCAGTGCCCTCCGGTGAAAGGGATAGCAGGGAATCAAAGAACGCATCTGTAGGTGAAAGATAAAATTAGGAATTCTCAGTTCAACGCCCGAGGTGAGATTAGCCTGTGGCGACAGTTTAAAGAATGTCACAACTGTTGTTTTGAAACTTCATCGATGGCCCCAGTTAATGCAGCTTTGAAGGACTGTGTGTGAGTACTTCACATGAGTTCAATGAGAGTAATATGTTAGGTTTCAGAGTGCTTAATGAAAGAGGAAAGGAATGTTAATGCAGTGGAGTGTGCGTACTGAATGATCTTAACGTCTGTGCTCACAAGTGTAGCTTTAAGGAATAAGAGGACGTGGGCGGGGGGGGGGGGGGGTTCATTCAGATGTTGGCGTCAGTCAGCAGAAGGAGGCGTTATGCTCCGAGTGCAGCTCAGGTTAGTGGATACAACCGACTGATTGGCTACTGTGTGTGTGTGTGTGTGTGTGTGTGTGAGGAAAAGTTCCAGTTGAATGGATCGATGGGATGAACTCTTTTTGAATAGAGCAAAACAGGAAAATAAGTTAAACTAGAATAGCCAATAGCTTCTCCATAGCCCAACACTCCATTAAGATTCATTCAAGCAGAACCAAATTGTGAACACTCATAGATATGAATTCCCTTAATGAAAATGCCTGTTTTCCACCTAGAGCCATGAAATATTCTCTGGGAAATTGAGTAAAATGTCACAAAACACCCTATTCCACAAAAAGCTGAAAAACACGTCTAGTTCTACCCCCTGAATTGAACGGGTTCTTCCCTGATGCATACGGAGACCTTCCGTCAAGTTGTGCTGAAGTCCTGCTATTCAACAGATGCAGATGAAAACGTAACCTCCTCGGTGAAGGTAGCAAATGAGTGAAGGATGTGGATGAGTAGGAGAATTGACAGCAGGAGAAGGGTCTAATTGTACATTCATTTATCTCTATTTAGTCACCAAGGCAACCACCTCTCTGGCTGTTGATTCATGGTTGCCCCAACCTCCGTCTCTGCTTTGTAAGCCTGTTCTTCACTCCCCCAATTTTATCCCTGGTTCTGGTGTTTTCCTCTGCAAAAGGGGTGATATCTATTATAGATATTTTATTAAATAACACTCATGTGTTTTAAATGTGAAGCTAATCCCCTGGTAGCGTAGCTTAGCATTAAGACTGGACATGTAGGGAGACTTCTACCTTGGATCTGTCTAAAGAATGAGATCTGCACCTTTAATGTTCACTCGTGAAAATCAAGACTTTCAATTCATTACCATTATTTGCTGTCTATCTCAGGGCACACATCAGATTTCTCATTTGTCCAGGTTCATATCAGATCATAACTCAAACGCTTTGCTTTGGATTGAAAATCACTAATGCAAAACTTGTTTATATATCGGCTACATACAGTATATCAGGCACACAAACCCAACACAATGATGTGTGGATGAGGGGCAGTGGAGGTGCTGGTAGGTGGACAATCCCAGGCTGTTAAGTTAACCCTCTCTTGACCACAACTTTAGCACGCAGACATTAAATCAGTATTGATTTCCTCTGCTAACTCACACCAAGAGAGTGAATAAGTGCATCTCCAAAGATATTCATTTAATTCCGGCCTCTTTGTTTTAAATTCGGACCTTTAGTAAAACCTTGTGACCTTTCATTCCACTTCCACTGCCGAGCGAGTCTGCACTATATGTTCACATCGACCTATATTCCTCAGTTCAATTTCAATATATTAACAAACATTAACCTTCCTATAGTGTTTGGGTCAAATTTTAAGCAGTTTAAGTACAAATATATTATAAATATTATCCAGTTTTTTTGTATTGGAAGAATAGCCCCTAACCTCTAACTGCTAACAATAATAAGCTGAGAAATTCTGTTAAATATGGGCAGAAACATAAAATAACTCCATAACAAGTTTATATATAATAACTCATTGAGCGAACACAGAGAACATAGAATGGGCACTGCACTAGTATGTACAATTGTGTTGTAGTCAAACACTTCATACAGCTTGGATTGTGTTGAGTGGATTGAATATTGTTGGGCCGAATTATAACCATGCATTCTATAAATGGGTTACTGTGATTAATTAATGATTCCTAAAAATATTACCGCCTTCGTCACTATTAAAATGATGACTTATGTTGTAAAGAAATTGCAAGACCTTGCAATATTTGCATGGAAACTGTTTATCTCGCATAAAAGAAAACCCTCTCCTCTGCATCCTGGAGTTTCCTTGAGGGGCTGATTAATGTTGGATGGAGTCATGTCTAACTTGTTTGTGTCAACGGGTCGGAGGAAGTTAAAGTTGCATGATTCTGCTGCAGTGTTTGACCGGGGAGTCTGATTCAGCGTCTTAATCATGCTTCCTCGGGCGAGACCCCACGATACCGAAATAACCATCCGCTGCTTCAGAGCTTCTGTTGACTCTCGGGCTGACAGTCACACAAACAGACGCATGCACAAACAGGGGGGTGTTGTACACACAAAACACGGGCACACACACAAAGGCCACACACACACAGGCCTTATTAGACACCCACAAAACGGTTTTCAACACGCTCTTACACTCATGCACCTTCCCACATTTTTCCTCTAAGTGATTTATCTGCTCTGATTTGGGAGAAATGATTTCCCGTAATGAAACAGACAGAGGAGATGATTTTTTTATTCATCTCAGGACAGAGCGGGCCGTGGCCCTTCTCTTCATGGTAGACAGCTCGTATAAACACCGCCAATGAGTTTGGAGTTTTCCCATTACCCCCTCACACCCTCTCATCATCTCCTCTCTGGATTCAGCACGCCTGGACAGACAGTCCGTCTAATGAAGGCCTGCGAATCCACCGCACAGCGCCTCGGAGAAGTTCGCAGAGAATCTTTTCTGTCATCATCCCCTCCTTAATCAATTTACAGGTCGTGAGCTGCGGGCTCGATGATTATTGTTATGGCGAGGCGGGCGCGCTCATCGCTCGCTTGTCTAACCTCGCTAACACCTCCAGAACAGGCGGCCAGATTGAACAATAAAGTCGTCTCTGCAAACCCATCCTGATTTAGAGCCCGTCGTAAAATTGATACTTATTTTTTTCTTCTCCGGTGCTCACTGAAGTGCGATATCATAAACTGCCTCTCCTTTTTTCTTGTTCAGAGATTTAGGGCTCTGGGTCACAGGGGTCGCTGAGCAGGGCTCTCTCAATGTCAGCAATCATCAAGCGACTGCCTCTGAAGTCTGGAATTCTGCTCAGCTGAGGGTGAAGTAAAAAAAAAACAAAGGCAATGCGCGTCTGAGTCACAGCCAGCGCTGGAAAGGCAGAACAGTGACGGATGCATGAGGTGGCTTCTTTGAGTGCTTTAAACAATTTTCAGCAGACTTAAGTGGATATTCTTGGGGCCTTGTGACCCCCGTCTCTCTTCTTCCTCCGTCTCTCCGTCACTCTGCCTCTCACACAGGGAGCCAAACTAACACATGGAAGATTGGCTTTGTGCGTTACTGTTATCATCTCCCTGTTAGTATATGAGCCGCAATGCCGGAGTGGGTGAAAAGCTGTCATAGCTCCTCAAGGTGATTGACAGACACACAAACAACTGTAGATTACAGCATTGTGGCAAAACAAAGCTTTGCAGACGCATCGCATATGTACAATACATCTGTACGTCTGTAGAAGTTCTTTAGCCAACCTGTGAGCCTTGTTTTACAAGAACATGAGCGCTGTAATAAGATGGCTCCCTGCTCTGGCGTCCACACTCCCTCTGGGCCGTGCGTCCCACTGTTATGTTCAGGACGTGTGCATGTGTAATGCAGCGGAAGGGACACGACCTGGGCTCGTGCACTTGCGATACGGACGGGCTGGAATAGGCAGGCGAAACGGAAAATCTATTTTTTATCTAATGTGAGCACTTTTAGTTGCAGCAGGACTGTGTCCTGCAAGGTCAAACCTACGTCCTGCAGCTTCCTGTGGAGGCACAGGATTTTCCTCTTGAAAACCCCCACTGACTATTTTTGGAGACAGAGAACCAAGAACTATGGGCGAGTTTGGATGACGACGTTTGACATTTTTGTGAGGTAGTGTGATGATTTGACACAAAATGACAGTTTGTGTTTGGTAACAACGCCACTGCGATTGTTGCACGGCAGAAGTTCTATTTTTTCTATTTTAAAATTGTGTCCATATATTTTTTTCTTTTATATACTGTGGTGATAGGGTCGTGGTGTTTTTATAGCGTGCTTTTAGTTTGAAATACACTGTTTTATGCTTCATTGTTTAATTCCTGCCGGGGCACCCCCTCATGATGTGAGCCATGTATCTGTCCAACAATAAGGCATCGATGAAGAGGCCCTACAGGTGCAGAACAGAAGAGGAGACGGAGAGCACGAGGCACTGGGAGACACTGGAGACGGAGACACGTGAGAAAGCGGACGGACGTGGCCAGGAAGACGGCACATCAGCGAGTTGGAGAAAGGGCAGCGGAACGGGACCGAGGGACACAGGGGACGGTCCACCATGGGAGAGGAGGGCACGAGTGACTGGGCTCAGCGGAGAGGAAGCAGGGCCAGAGTGCAGCGGTGTGCACCTGGCCGCTGTGGACATGTCTCCTGGTGAGACCAGCGCAGCCTGTGGCCCACAGAGTTAATTGACTGGTACCAAACACAACCCTCCTGTTTGGACTTTTAAATTCCCTCCTCGTCCCTTTCAGACTTGTTAGTTTAGCTATAAACCACATGAACCTGCACATACATTACAATCACCCCAAACCCTTTCTGCATAATACAGTCAAGTGACCACAACTGCAACCTGTTTTTTTTGCCATGCGTAATGATGACAGCTTTGCAAAAGGGTTTCAGGTCTCCTTTATTATTCTTTATCTCTCTTTTTCCTTCCACTTCATGATTTCTCTTACCCCGCGCGTCTTGTTTTTTCAATATTTAATTGGAAAACTTTTACATTATTCACACAGTGCACAGACGAGGTGTGTGTGTGTGTTCACGTATGTCTGTCTTTGTGAGGACCAATTAGAGTTGCGAATGTTGAGCGAGGACATTTGTAAGAACATCAACGAGGGTCCTCGCAGGTAAGAAAGTGTGTGTTTGTGTGGTGGGGGGGGGGGGGTGACATGACAGCTGACGGATTTTTGAGATGACGCACGCACACACACACACACACACACACACACACACACACACACACACACACAGTTAATTTCCGATTACTTTCGATTTACACTTTTTGTATTTTCCCTCCACCTTTTCTCCCCCCTGTTCTTTCTGTTCCTCTCCGCTGATTTGCTCCAGTTGTCTTATTCCTCCTCCTCCTGGATCTCATCTGTTTGGGGCTGGGTAGTTTGTGTTTTCAAAGCTCTCGCAGAAGTCAGAAGAAAGGCAGAGTTTGCCCACTACAAAGCAGAGAAAGCCCTGCTCCTGTCTGAAATCTGGAGGGCTCACTGAGCAGCTCGGTGTTTTGACAGGGAGGAGGAGCTGTGTTTTGCTGAGGCGCCCGGTCTGGGCAGGTTGTAAGATAGGAGTGACACAACGGTTTGTTTTGTTGGGATGTTAGTTTCACGCAGTGGTCGCTCACTCTCTCTCTCTCCCTCTTCACTTCCCTTTATTTTGTTCTTTTTCCTTTGAAAGTGAAAGCTTTTAGGAAAATACGCTATTATAGTAAGAATATTTGTTCACTAAACAATACAAAACTAGAATTGCTGTCCTGCGGTTTTATGCCTCCTACTCATGTGAGGTTACTGTGGCCTCTAGCCTTCGCCAACTGTATCACATTATCCTTGAGTCCATGTGAAAACTGGTCAGAATTCGAAGACATTCTCCAATAGGAGACTTGAGATATCATGTTGACAAAAACATGTTTTGTGAGTCCGTCCTGGTCTTGACCTTTGACCTCCCCAATCTAATCAGTTAATACGCGTGTCATTTCAACTTTCGTGCCAAATTGAATAAGATTCTCGTGTGGCACTCTTAAGAAAATGCTTTCACACTCTGGGTGTTCCTGACACATCAAATTCACAAGAACATGGTGATACCAGAACCTTTGAACTTTGACCTTAACCCACAAAATCAAAAATTCCAAGTGAAAGCTTTTGCCAAATTTGAAGAAATCTCCCAGTGCTGCTAAGATATTCACATCACGAGATGTTCACAAGACCAAAAAACACGTTTAATAAGGCCACAGCCACCTTTGATCATTAACCACCAAAATCCAATCAGTTCATGTGTGAGTCCGGCTGAACATCTGTAACACATCTGAAGAAACTCCCTCAAGGCGGAGGGATGAACAACCTGGAAAAAAGAATGGCTCCATCCAGTGCAGAGGCATAAAAATCCACTGGGAAGTAAATTGGACAAATTCCTTGACAGTGATTTCCTGGAGCCATGAATTTGTCATTAAACACATTGATTCCTGTCTAATGTAGAAAGTCCCCCCTTTGTTACTTTTGGATGGAGACGAGCTGTTTCCCAGTTTCCCAGTTGACTTACATATGCTCGATGCTAATTTGGTACGTGTGCTTTCTCAATCCAAAGAAAAACATTTGGAGTTAGGATCTAAAATATCAACCTGGACAACTGAGCAAATTGAATAAATTTCCGTGTTTGCATCAGACTGAGCCGCCGCATCATTTGGAGTTGTTGGCTGACAACAGGATAACAAGCTCTAACAGATGCTTGCCAATATTTAGCATTTTTTTTTCCAATTTCCCCATAGCAAAGTTATATTGAGATAATATGCAAAGTAATTCTGACAATGACAAGCTGCGTGGGCGACTTGTTGGCAGAGGGAGGAGAAGTCGATAGCGGATATGGAAACTGTACGCGAGAATAAATTAGCTTCACCATCACTCAAGAAATGCTTCGGAATAAGGCTGAGTGAATGAGACATATCTTTTTATACCTGAGGTGTCTTTCCTTGCCTAACATCCAAACCTGCCGTATGTAGCATTGTGAAATACCCAAAACGAATGGGATCCACAAACAGAACATATCCCGTTCCTGTGAATGCAGTACGCTCGAGCTGCAATCCGGCATCCTGCATTCAAACCTCCTCTCCTCGAGTGACGAGACGATAACAGTCAGCGCGGATCAAAAACGTGTTTAGTGCAACACTTGCTCATCGAGATGGATGCACACCAAACAGAAGCAAACGCCCTGGAAAAAATGATTTGCGCTCGACATGTTGTGAGTGCAGAGCAATTACAAACAACATTAAAAATGTAATGAACTATATTTGCTTCTGAGCCAGGAAAGAGAGAGAGAGAGAGGGAGACAAAAATAACTTGTGGGGGGGGGGGAGAGCAGAGCAGCGAGAAAGACACAAAGATGAAGAGATGTTGAGCGAGTGCATGCAGCTCTGTGAGGTGAGTGTTTGTAGTCGGAATGCAAGGTCTCCTGCAACGGAGCAATAATAAAAGGGCCTGCAGACACTGAGGGGGAAATTGGATTTTTATGGCAGCTCGTCAAATATAATTAAAAGTTTGGGATACACAGAGTGGCACCAAAAAGAAGTTTAGACAGGAGAGGTGGCTTTGTGAATACCTTTTGTCTCAAGCAGGAGACAAGTGTGAAAAACCTCAGAGAGCGGCGGGGACGTAGGTGGCGACTAATTGGACTAAGCTGGACTGCGTCCTGTTCCAGTCGGTTTGTCCTCTGAGCCGTCGCTGCCTGTTAGTCTCATTAAGAAAACTCCAAACAACGACCTCGAAGGATCATTATTGACCTTGGAAATTGCAACTTGACAGACGTTTGTTTGTTGGTAATTGTGCGTTGACATTCCGCTCAGCTGTTGTGTTACCTGTTGGTTTCATCTCCGGCAAACGTGTCATCTCGTGTTTCCCGTTTATATTCTCGACTGTGGCGGCCCAACATATTCTAATTTGTCTCACCACAGTTTCATAACGAGCCAAAGGAAATGTTAACACTGTTTGCCACCTGCTCACTCACATGCTCATTAAGCTTTAGTTAACGTTTTTACCAACCACGCAGACAGTCGGACCTTATGTTGGAGTTTCAGCTGCAGTTGTGCACATCTTTACAAGTGGCTTGCAATGCAGTTCTCTCTCTAACACGAGAAGTTGTCTTTAAGTCTGAGTGCCTCTCCCCCGGAAAGAGAGCATGAGAGCAATGTCCGTGCACGTGTATCCCCGCTACCCCCACAGATTGAATGAACTCCATGGTAAATTCTGTGTGATCATTCTGGACAGCAGACTTCTGTGAGATCACATGAATTCCTCTGAGGACGTAACCGCTCCGCCAGATAACAGGTAGAAGAAAAATACAGTGTGACCTTTTGTCTGAACTACGTGAGACCAAATCCTGGAGACGCAGCGTGCTGAGGTTGCAAATAGTCCAGTGCAGCGCTAGAGTTCACTTGCCTCGCCCAGAGAAAGTTACTCCGCTCCACTTCTCAGGAGAGTTTACAACCCCTGTTATCTTCAACTCTCTAACAGCTCACATCTAAATGTAGCGTTTTCCCTCGTTTTCTAGTCAGACTGCAGAGACAATCAGCACAGTCATTGTTTAATTTGTCAGTTTTTGTCCCTCGTGTGACAACGACGACTGATCTCAAGTCGTTTTCACATCTCAATGAAAATGTTTAATTGTATACTTATGTTTACATCCTCAACAAGCTCCTGTTCATTTGTTTTTAATTTATCTTTCAGTAAAAACGTCTGAAAAAATAAATCGAAAGGATAAAAATACAACCTACAAGCGCATTTCTAATTTTACAGCAACAAACTCCTGGACTAAACGGTTTTTACAGCAGAAGATTTATGGTCTTTGGAGAGAAATAAAATGTAGAAAATGGATCAGAAGTTTATACGCAAGACGTTGATGGGTTTGAACCTGAACTGCCTTTCTACGTGGAGTTTGCATGTTCTCCCTGTGTCTTTGGTTCATTGAAGACTCTAAAATAGGTGTGAACAGTGGTTTGTTTCTATATGGTTGTTAGTCTCTGTATGTCCAGCCCCCCTGAGACCCTCAAAGTATAAGCAGTATAAATAATGGGTGGATGTCCTGTTGAATAAACCAGACCTAAAATACTATGTGCAACCTTGTGTATTTTCTTTTTATTCATCACCCTCATTTTTCATCAAATGAAAAAAAAAGCTGTTTTCCTCTAATTGCTTTGTACCGTTTAAAAAAAGCTGGAATTAGCAGTTGGATGTGAATTCACAGTTTGTGCATTTAATTCTAACTCAAACATACAGTGTGTAGATATTAATTATGTGAGAATTTAAAAGTTTGGCAGCAGCGGATATCTTGGTCCACATTATGACCTCTGTTAGTTCACATTTGGAACGAGGATTACATTTAAAGAACTAGGTAAATATACAACCATATTGTAAGTGAGCCCCATCATTTTTTCATTGTTGGCCCAACATCTGCCAACTGAAGAAAAACAAGCAAAGCAGGAGATGCAACTCCAAATGGAAAAGACAAGTGGAATGAGCGGTCTGGCGTCATGTGATAAGAAGTGAGGAAACGTTTGAGCGAGAGCGAGTGAAACAAGAGACGTGAGGAAGAACTGGGCTCCTGAGAAAAGGGAAACATCACAGGGAGGGAGTGAGCAGCTCAGACACGAGAGGGGAAGAGAGCACATGTGTCAAGGACCCATGTGCCCCCCCCCCCTCATCAGATGACGCTCAGATCTCGTTCAGTCATTCGTCGGCCACACAGGCCGTACGCTGGCTAATGGAGCGGGGAGGCGTGAGAGAGACACAAGCTCAGGGAATCCGTCGGTTGTTATCTGCAACAGACATTATCAGACCTACTTACTGAGAGCTGGCTGACAACGGAGCTGACACCAGGAACAGAACCTCATGGCCAATAATTTGAGGGGTTGGAGGGAATGAAAGATTACTGTAATCTCATAACAGTGCGTGTGATCTGATAACCAAAAATTGCATTGCCCTTGAACATGGATTTAACCCGACTCCAGTTCCAGTCGAGCGGCTCGGAGGCCACCAGCACTGTGCTCGGCAGCTTCCGCCTCTGAAAGTGTGAAGCCCAGCGTTGCCAGGTGGGAAATGTTCAAGGATTGTACCAGAGCCATCCAAGAAAACAAATACGTGTAAATACTTTCGTAAAACGCAGCCAATATTTAGAAGAACGCGTATTTGACAGCACCTACAAATCAAGCCACATGGAAAAAACAACAAACATGCTGCACCAGTGTGCCAACATTGATTGGCTGGAGAGATGAGACATTCACATCCATCATCACATCGACAACATGTGCGTGAACACAGAGGGAGGATCCATTTTCTTTTTACTGTACTCTTTATTATAACTCCTAATATTATGGTGCATTAAGGGAATTTTGGCATTATCTGTCATTCATCTTGCAGAGGGAAAAAAATATTCTACCAATATGATACTGATGAAGCTGTAAATCTAATATAGAACAACAGATCTGAACCCAAGCACGGCTCTACACCGGGGCTAGGTCGGGCCACAAATCCAGTCAAGCCCCCTTGGGCCCTTTAGTAATCTAAATTTCTACTTTGAATGACACATATAATGATAACAAAGACTACTTAAAAGTGATTAACCACAAAGCGACTTGCTCCCGACCCGATCGCAGGCTGCGGCCGGCTCTTGCAGGATCCCTGCTTCAGTCGGAGATGGTACAAGGTTTACAGATGGCTGGAATATTCTATTTCAATGGGCCGTGCTTTCTGCTTAGCATGCCGCCACTTTCCACGTCCAGGGAAGCATGGAGAGAAGTCAACATTCGGCTATCGTGACAATGCTAGTGTGGAGCATAAATATGCAATGACAGCGTGGAATGAGTGGACTACTCAGGAAAAGTCTGTCTCTACACTATGCAATGCTCTGAGTGATGGACATTCCAAAATAGTCCAGGAGAACGGAGAGTACATGAGAGCAGTAGTGGAATCATTGGGTTTCACTGATTCTTTCAGGACTTTCACCGAAAGGACACTCAGAGAATGACATTAATGATTTTCAGAATGAAATACTAGAGATAATGGGATCAGATAAGCTGCTCAACTATTTGCATTGCTGGTAGTAGAGAGTAAGAACATCAGCAAGTGTCAGTGGTGGTGCACTGTGTCAAATAGCGTGGAGGAATTTCTTCATCTCACTCCAGCTGATGGACTGGACGCTGAGTTACTTTGTTCTACAATGCCCATGGCACAGCTCTGTGGAATCAGAGAGGTGAACCAAGTGCGCCGGCTCTTGGAAATAAAGAGAGAACAGGGTGAAACAGTTAGCTGCACGCTAGAGTTTCTGTCAATGCTGAAACCTTTACGAAGACCCTTTCATGGACATTATTACATTTGTACGCATAGTTGTTACCCTGCCAGTAACCTGAGCGTAGTTTTCCCAGTATGCGGCGCCTTAAAACCTAACTGAGAAGCAGGATGGCAAACCCTCGGCCCAGCAATCTTAGTCCACACACACAGAAAGAACCAAGGCCCTGGATGTCCAGAGGATTATAGACTCATTTATGCTGAATCATGACTACAGACGCATTGTCCTTCAACAAACCCTACTTGGTGAGTAACTGCTTTGTAGCCTGTTATAAATATATCATTGGATGTAATGAAGATGGGCAATTTTGAACAGCATGTAGAGTCTTTTTTTGTTTCGTGGCCTCTTCTATTCTGAATGTGCATCTGAAAGGCCTTTTATTTATTGACAGAGCGTGCCTGTCCGATGGTGGGAGTATGATTCAGTCGCGCTGGTTTGGCCTTGAAGTGTTGAAGTACTTTTCCATGAAGATAATCTTCAGGACTCTTATGATAGCCGGCTCGTTTTAGACCATGTGCACAGCGGACAGTTGTCTTTTCTAAGGCTGATGCACTTATCCTTGTGGCTGTACTGTGGATATTTTCCATTTATCTAAGGTTGTTACGTTGTATCCAAGTCAGCAGTGAAAGTTTGGAGATATTTGTTTTAACTATTGATTATAAATGCTCAGGAGTCAATGCATGTGTATAAAATCACCCCCCCCCCCCCCCCCCCCCCCCCAAAGTATATATGGGTGAAAGAGGGTTTTGCAAAAATATTGAAGACATTAGATACTTTAAAAAAATAAGCTACTATAAAAAAGAGACTTTAAAATCGTCAAATCAATATTGGAACTGGTTAAACATCAGTGTTTGATCATAATTTGTAGAATGGACAAAATAAAACAAAATAAGTGGTTCTCTCATGACACCAGAGCCTTTAAATCCATTATAACTTGGTTACTCAGACCTCCTTAGCATTCTGCTGTGGCACGAGTGTTATATAATCAGCACTTGGTACAAGGGCGTACATACACACTCCACTGTCGCATCACTGCTGCGCCGATAATCAAAGCAAGGAACATCTTCTCTTTTATAATTGCTGTAATACTCTGGTGTCTAGTGGGATAATACTGACGTGGGAAGACAGAATCCTGCATTGAAGATGAGACACTGAGTCGCGTATTGAAGTTTAAAAGTCAGACTTGTATTATAGAGAAAGATTATAAAGGGGGGGGGGGGGGATGATATACTAAAGCGCAGGCATGACAACTCAATGGATATGTTGAAAGGCTGCAATCAGAGTCAAAGGCAGTGTGGGTTTATGGCACAGAAAAGTCTGACTGCTGCGCTGCTTTCCGCAGACACGTAAGTCGAATTTAAATACCTCAAGCCATTTAAATATCTGTTGAATTCATGTCTGTGGAAACCGAATCTCTCTCCCCCCCCCCCCCCACCCCCCTGTGGCATAATAGCGGGGAAGAAAAGAAGTGCAGAGTGCTATCGCTGTCGACTGCTGTTCTGAGTGCCGGTGAAGAGCAATGGGAGCTCTGTCTTACACACAGCCAAACAGCCGACAGAGAATACCGAGAGGCATTTGTGGGTTTATCATACCTTTGACTGCGTTTCTCTCTCCTGTGCCACTCACGGAGACACGAGAAGCCGGCGGAAACAAAAGGCTTTGAGAATCATATATAATGCATACAGCAGAGACACAACGCAGGTAAGAAAAGCTGGAGACAGCCGCGCTCGTGTGTGTCACGCACGAGACACACTCGCACTGAATGTAGGTGATTGTTGCTCAGAGGGATCAGGTTACCGAGCATTCACTTTGTGGAGTGCTCGAGGATGTTGGAGGCTGGAAAACATCTCACACCGAGATGTTGCGCTCAAAGTGTAAATGCGCAACATATTGTGAACTGAGAAATGCAGTAGCTGAACTGAAAATCAGCCGTGAACTTCTCCGTTATTCTCTGACTATTAAAAGGAGTTTCTGGTTCTGGAAAGTCAGATTTAATTTCCCATAGATAATGTTACATGACTCAAGGTTGGCTCTTCTACAGAATGGATCAGCATGAAACTCTTCCAATTAATTCATCTCAGTCCTAATGATGAATTACAGAATCTTTCATAAAAAATATATAAGGCACAAGCTTGTATGTGTTACATTTTTAAAGGGAAAAGTTCATTCCTGGGTCCCGACATCAAAGTATCAAATGTCACACCTCAAACTGGCTCCTTCTCCAGCAGCACCTCAGGGTTAATGGTGCTGGGGACCCATCTGTGATGCCTCATGATGGACAGACCTCAGAGACTAGGTTGAAATAACTAACTGGTGGCCACAATACAAACCTGTATGATCAAGTCAAGTCGAGTCTGTTGTTTCACTCAGGATATTCTCAATTAACTGGAATGAAAACACTAGGGAGCCTCCAGCTTCTGGTCTCGTCTTGTAACAGCAATTTAAAAAAGCAGTGGTCGGATGATGAGGAATTGTTTTGTCTTTCATGCCTTCCAACGGCTAAGTTCTGATGATGAGCCAGAGTCTACTTTCAAAGAAATGTCAGGTTTAGGGAGGAGGTTGATGTTTTGACTTTCGGCAACTCGGTTTGGTGATGATGGTGGGATGTGTTTTATCATATGCTGCCACTCAGTGTATATTATTGTAGCTTATTTGCTCTTTTTGTATCTTCTGTTCAGGTTTGTGTGTGTTTCAAGCCTCTGTTCATTTTCAATACAACAACAAAAAAAGAGATAGCTATTAAAACAGTGGAGTAAAATGATTTTCTTATACTCTGGTGTCTTCACAGGTGGTTTTATGATGTTTCCTGATTTTACGAGTTGACAATAATGGTGTAAATGCACCATTAAACAACTGACCCGGGACACAAGGGATTGTGGGACATTATTGGCTACAGAGTATACGCATCATTCACTCATTCTCTACACTCCCTGCATAAATAACACTTGGTAGTTTGATCAGCAGGAAACAGTGAAGTCAGCTGAAGAGTCGCACAATGATAACCTTCGCTTTGATTTTTGTAAACTGTAACTTGCAAAATGCCAAGCACTGCATTGTGGGATTGTTTTGATGTAGTGTAGTAATCCCATATGTAATAATTTTTTGGTGAAATTTAGAAATTACAATATAGTGGATACTCTTACATAGTCAAAATCCAGACGGTAAAATGGTGAATACTAAATTTATACTAAATTGATATACCTGTTTGTCTTCCAGTTTAAGGCAGAGGCCAAAGTCATATTCAGTTTTGTCACATTATTTTAAAATCATCTTATTTCTGTAAAGGAGTGACTTATACTGAGCCCTGAGTTGGGATTAGGTCACATTTCTTCCTTGGAATATCAAATAGTAAAAATAATGTGCTCATATGGAGAGCCCTGAATGTGAGCCCAATGGAATCATTATACAGCCCTGCTAAACTGGGAGTGCCCGTTTAATGTCTAACTATTACTATTGTAAATTACAGAAAGTGTGTGTGTGGGGGGGGGTAACGTGCGGTGGTTTTGGTGACAAACTACAAGTCCATAAAATGTCTTTCTTGCTGTTCTCGCCTAATGGGCATAAATTACAGATTTGTTCAATTTACTGTGAGCAGCTCCTCAGCTCCTGGCAGTGACATTGTCAAGTGTACAGTAATTCAGTTTTGCACCATCTCCTTTCAAGTCTGTAATTATTTAACTGTGTACTGTATTTATGCCTCTATTCAAGTTGAGCCTTGTTCAGTCGAGGACTGCACCTTAAGTGCACATCAGGTCTGCAACAAAGGGGACAAATGAATCAATCTCCAATGTAGTTACGGTTGAAACGTAGATACAAAGAGATGGAGGAAAGTAAACCTGAGTTTAATCTGAATTCACCTGAAGCATCCTTGAGAAAGATTCTAAATCCTCACGAGAGAGTTTTTCTCTTTGCACTTTAGGGATCAATAAAAGAGAATTTATTATCATTTTGTCATTACCACTGTGTAGTTTGTATTATGCCAACTTGATATTAGCCATCAGTACAATGTCTACAACCATGTGTGCCTCTGGTCGTCCTGGATCTTTCCCCCTCATGCCGCGGCAAGAGGCAAAACATCTGTCCGATTGGTCTCACAACAATGTCCACCGGGGGCGCTGTGGGGCACATCTGGAGTGGCTGACCGTTGCCAAGGAGCTTCAAAGAAACTGGCATCCTTTGATGCTCGAGCACATTGTCTCTACCCACCAGGAAGGTCCTGTTTTTGGCATCAGGTGCCACAGCAGACATGCACAGCTGGGAAGATGAGAGAGTCGCTCCCAAAAGCAAGAGAGCGATGCCACTGGTTTGTGGCCAAAATACATGTGTTCATAATTCAGACTTTACATGCTAGCTTGAAATAAAGCTAAAGCATGACGCATCATCACAATTGAAGTCTTTCTGATTTCTTTCTAAGTGCTTCTCCATTGTCTTGTTTATGTTATGTTCTTGTGTTACTTTTACAATTTGTCATGAGGCCTTTGAGATTGAATATAAAGCACTTGGAATTGCATTGTTGAAACGTGGTACACAAATACACTTGCCCTGCCACGCTCCCACTCGTACAATGTGTTGTATTTGTGTCATTCCTTTCAAATGCTGAAGTAGTAAGACAGTGAATGAAATTGTACAACTGACCTTGTCGCGTTTGCGGCGGTTTGTTTTACATTTTCTCACAAGGCAAAACATTTTCTGAAGCGTCAACTTACACAAAGGGCATTTGTAATAAAATGCAAACTTTCCAGAAGTGTGTGGTAAATACGTAGGAAGCCCAAAGGAGTGTGAGTCACCCTGTTTATGCAACACATTTTGAACTGGAATGTGGCCCCTGTTGCCTCAACTCACACTTTCAGTTGGAGGGAATGGATGAAGGACAGTCAAGCAAAGATACACTCACAATGTTGATCAGCATTGATGCTTCTGACTGTTTGGAAAATTCTCTTTTGACACTAAACTGTCTAGTTAAGAGCTACTGTGTCCTGTTACTCTTACAGTTGCATCATTGTTTTACTGTGATTTAAAGGTGCAGTGTTTTAATTCACAAATGGTGATGTTAATGTCAAGTCTTTTATTGCATCAACCTCCTTATCAAAACAACTGTATTAGAAGTTACTTGTGCTTTATTCAGCTATATCTAGTGCAAATTATTTGTATCTAGTTGCAATGTCTCCAGTAAAAGGAAATGAGCTGTTGTTGAGCAGCAACCACTGTGGCCCAACATGGTAACTGCAGACTGTGGGCATATTGAATGTTCCTACATTTCCCAGGATTCTGTTCACCGTCTCTAAAGCAGATGTCATCATTCATGGACTTGACAGAGCTCTGACAGCATGGAGCGGGGAATGGGCCAAACCACATTATCTCTTGTATTTCACCATTAAGACATTTTAACACCGTGGAGGACAGAAGAACAACTAACTGACCGCTGCTGGAACAGGACTAAAAACCGGAAAACAGCAAATGCCTCTGACCAAGGTAGAGTTCCTGAACTTCTTTCTTGAGGCCATTGGCCATGTAGCATTAGCTTACCTTAGCCACTTGTGGATGATGTAAAGCTGTATAATCATTACACCCTGTATTAAACATGGATCCATTTTGCTGGCTCAACAGTTGCATTACACAGTCTTCAGATTTAACCCTCCAATATCCAATGACTCCTTTTGATTGACATTGAAAAGCACTTTTATTTCGTGCTAGAGAAATGTAGAACAGATTCTTCCCAGCTCTCTTTTCTGGACACCTATGGTAACTGTGTTTCTTTCTGGCCTCAGGATGAGTCAGTGTGTGGCTTTTCAATCATGAGCTGCAGGCCAAAGTCTTTGGAAGTAAGAAGTTTAAAAGTTCTATGACTTGCTTTCATCATTTCATCCAACGCACATGACCTCAACGCTGAACAGTGAGTTCTAGGTGGCAGCTCCTGTTCTCGTCAATCATTTCTTTGCTGCCTTTTACGCTCTACAGCAGCGGCAGTGTAAGATAGGCTATTCTCATTCTGTTCCGGTCAAGTGAACTTTTGAGGAGAGCTTAATAATCTATTTTCCAGCTCCCTTGTTCCTTTTGTGTGCGCGTGTCGTTATGTACTGTTATGGATCGTAGTGGCAGGTATTCTGTGAACCCCGGAGGAGCTCTGCGGCAGCGTTTCAGATGAATCACCTGGTTGGTGGCAGGGGGTTATTACGGAGAGAAAAAAACGCAGCGACCCAAAATTTCTAAAAGAGATAAAGCAGATTGATATCTCTCCGGGGCGCACACGTGTGAAAACATGCCAATGACTCTGTCACCTTTAGGTCCTCTCTCCTCCTCGCTCTCCCTGCTCTCTATCCCCCTCTCACTGCTTCTTACAATCTCACTGTCACCCCGCTGCTTCTTCACTTCTTTCCCCTCTTCACCTCTCTCCACTAATAAATCCTATTTAAGCTCTTGTTGCGACCCCTCAATCATTGCCTGCGACTAGCTTAAAATAACACTGTGGGAACTGAAAGAATGGGGCTCGTGTGCAGAAGCCCCCATGCCGATGTTATTAATTGTTGAAGAGATGAATATCCCATTACAGTCCGACTGAGGAATGGAGATGGAGCGGGGGTTATACCGTGATTAATGCTAAGTTCATGCAATGCATGATTAATTCTGAAGTGCGAGTGGGTGTTTAATCAAGGCCACATGCGATATGATCAATTATAGGGTGAGGAAAAAGAGCTGGATGATTAGACTACCTTTCAGAGTGTGAAACATATGTCACCCGAGGTTTAGTGGGTTCAGTCGTAATGTAGGATTACAGTGGTGGTAAAAATGAGGAATATAACCATGGAGGCTGGATTACACAGTTGGTTTGAAAAGATGGGAGGGTTAGACTTCACTGGGCTCAACCGAGTGTGAACTGAATGTGTTCCTCACTCTCCAGCAGGGAGAGTCGTATGAGCGCACCACATGTGAGTACAACTAAGGTAACCTACAATGTGGGTTGCATCACTTCACCTGCCTTGGTTTTCAGTTTCATACCAAGTCTTTTACTTTAGAGAATGAATACTCCTTGAGGCACTGGACCGACTCACAAAGAGCCTGCTAGATGCTGCCTCGGTGCAAGTTGGACAGAACTTAAAGGAATAGTTCAACATATTGAGGAATACACTTATTTGCTCTCTCGCTACACCCAGCAGCCGGTCAGTTTGGCTTTCTTGACCTTCAAGCTCAGTAAAATATTTCATCACAGTATTTTCATGCCATTTCAAACACTCTTAAAACACAATATTAATCATTGATATTGAGATCTTCTTCATCATATCTAACCTTTTCCACACCGACCGTCATCCGTCCATGGTTTGCTGCATGTGGAGAACAGCTCATGTTGAACGCGCCCTTAATCTTCCCCTGTAAATGGTTCTGTTGTGTCGTGCCAGCTTTCATACGAGAGCCACAGTGTAACACAGCCCAGGGCGAGACATCATAATTCAGGAGAATAATTGGGACATTTAAACCAAACCTGGGACTCGTCCAGGCCAGACAGATACAGGTCAGAGCGGCCTGTCCACATGGGAAGGAGGAAGAGATGGATGGATAGAGAGGACGGGAGGATGTGGCAAGGGAAGAGATAAATGGTAGTAGGTGGGGTGGACAGACAGAGAGGGTACTATGAAAACAAAACAGTGACGTAAGCTTCGGATTAGAAGACAAACACACAGGAGGTAAACACACTGATGAATGTAGGAAAGAGAGGGAGGGAGGTGCGATAAAAAGAGGTAAAATGAGAAGGAGCCAGGTCTAACCAGGAGGTCAATAACAATTATTTTCCTGCTTCATGAGGTGTAAAGTAATCTGCGGTGTTCTGCTTTTAACTACTTTCTGATACAAGTTGGTCGCAGTTGATTCAGAGTGTAAAGAAATGAGCGGTGAATTCAGAATTTTGGCATAAAGGTCACAATGCGTCATATTTCGCTCTGTAGTTAAGCTCAATATTAATTTATCGTCTGATTTTTACCTCACGAGTCAGCGGCTCAGAAAAAAAGGAGAGAACTTTTTTCCATTACAGCGGGATAGATAAGGTTGAAAATGTAATTCTCCATCTGTAAGACATTCATGGGATACTCAGTGGAATCTGAGAATTGATGGGCCATATAACACTACTTCTTTTGGATACATTTTTTACTGCTTTGCCTCTTTTTATACTCTCATTTAAAAAAATCTAACTTTTTAAATAAACAACAAAATGAAAGTTGCATGCAGCATCCAGGAATGTTATCGCTAAGGTTTTATCAATACCCTCATCGATCCTGCTTGTTGGGCTGATGTTGTAGCAGTTCTGCTTATCAGTTCCTTTTAATTAACAGAGCAAACTGAGTTACTGTATAGATGTGACGGGTTTCACTGCTGAGCTGGTCGAGGGAGGAGGTCTCGTTTCCAGCCTGCAATCTCCAAACTGACTAGTTGTAAGATTCATTGCTAATTAGGTTGCATACAATTTGTCTTAAGCTTGTGCAGAACATTTAGCCGGGAGTCCAGTGAGCTCCATAGGTCGCGGTAAAATATACCGACTAAGCTCAAAGCTGTCGTGCTTGTTCAATGAGTGATAAATTGCTTGTATCGTTCCCCTAATGGCATCCACTGCTGTATCGACTTGAGGATGTATCAATTGAGCATCAGTCACCAACTGCTTGACTTAAATTTAACCAAAAGCAAAACAACAATGCTCGTGAAATTTACATAAAACTCTACCAACATTTCCAGGATCATCATGATTCTCTTAGTTTTTTAGTTTGGACTCCAAATGTCCTTGTGCTTGGACTTTTTTGGTTTTTTGATTTTGTCTTTGTTTGCACTTTGAGTTCTTTGCTCCCTGTTTTATTTTGAAGCCATTTTCCTTGTGTGTCTCACCTGCTTATTTCCTGTTTCCTGCCCTTGTGGTTGTCTGTGTCTTTCCCCCGAGTCTCTGTTCTCCCAGTCCACTGTGTTTCAAATGTGGGGAAAAAAATAGCTGGAACCTTTGTGTGGTTACGAACCAAAATCGATGGCTTCTTTCTTGGCCTTGTCCATTCAGTAGTTTTTGTGTTGGTTGATTGCCTACTGACAATCAACCAACCAATGAACAAGTGGACAGGGAGTGAAAGGATAACCTCCTTGGCGGATAAAAATATATTTACTGATTTGACAAAAACTGAATGGTAAATAATAACTTGAACAATAAGCAATGGTTTCCATTAACCTTGCTCATGTCTCTCAGATACATTTTTAACAGTCTTTCTCATCTTTGTGTCGTAGATCCAACCTTTGTGTCACCGCTCTCACATCATCCGTGAAGAGCTCTCCAACTTTGTCTGCGTACTCTGTGATTGTCAGTTCAATACAGTGAGGATCTCGTCTCACTTGACCACCTCACTACCCCGCAGTGATGTAAGAACAGACTATTAATAACGACAGTAATGGAACAAGTTGCCCAACATCCAGGCTCCTGTGCATCTCCTCCATAATTCAGGCGGTGAGACAGCGGAGCCTGTAACAGACAATGAGAATTTGCGGAAGACAAAAAAACAACAACTCCTCATGCGGGGATTCTTACATGGGTTTGAGAGACGGCTGCCTTATGGACTGTGCCACAGCGGTCCCACACCACAAACCTCGGCCATCTGGCAAGTGAGGCAGGCTAAGGCAAACAGTCAAACTTTCCAAGCGGATTTGAATCTCGGTACAGGCGTCCCAGCCTCTCTTTCTTTCTTTCTGTCACGCACACACAGCATCCCACTGCTCCCAGCATCGCTACATATCCTTGGCCTCTGTGCCTGCAATTTAACTCTAGCTATTATTGGCTGTATTCAAGAGGATGCAGCCCATTTGTTTTCCCATTATTGCTGTGTTAACATCACTGTTCATATTAAGTCCAGTAACCAGGTCGTTCATAAGTACTCACTTCAAACACCAAATTATCTGCCTGTATTCCCAACACACTCATCCCACAACATTCCTTCTTACGTGAGTCGTTTTTTGTCCCATTACTTTCTTGTAATTTGAAACTCCTGCTGGGCTGTTTTCTACCTCCTGTGTTTACATGCACGTGCTTGAGAAAACACGTCAAAGCAGTCGGAGTTTCAAAAGCAGCGCAGAGAAAATAATGATCGAGTCTGTCTTTTTATCTAGTCTGAAACATTTTAGCGCTATTGAACATCTCTGCTTTGACCAGTTATCATCTGCCTTTATTTCGCTTCTCTGTTCCATTGTTCATTGTCCATTGGTCATTGTCTGTCTGGGTTCCACTCAGAAAGCAGGTTATCTGGTTCACAGAAATGCGTAATAGCTGTATCTCTACTTTCAGTGTCTGTCAGTGGATTAAATTATTGTATCAGAATATATTTCCCAGAGCTACACCGCTTACGTGGTGAAGAAAAAACGTCATGTATATTCACTCATGTGTTGAAACCCACAATAAGAGTCCTCATATATATGGGTTGCCAGTTCAATTCCCGGTTACTTGAACGCACCGTCTCTCACACTGGGCAGACTTCATTCTTAGTGTTGGTCACAAACTTGGGCTACACTCAAACTACAACATTTTTGTTTGAAAATGCATCAAATTGTGCTACGGATACACCTGGAGTCCACACTGGATAGTTTAAGAGCCGCTAAAAGTTTTAATAAAAAGCATCTTGCCTTGTTTTAGTTTGAAACTCCAGCAAAACGTTTTAGTTTGGAAACGATGACATGGACACTCACAACCCACTTGCTGATTGGTTGTTTTCGGACCAGACGTAGCCATTGCTGATTCGTCAGGCTCCTATCACATGACCCCCTTCCTGAAGAAAACAATTATCATTAACGTGGATAATCAATCGCAAGTGTTGCCCCGGATTCAAAATCTCTACCTAATCTAAAGAAGAATAAGACTGAAACATGCCCACAACAGTTATGGAATATATTGAAGTAGTGTATGTGTCGGCATATTCCACACAATCACCTCTCCTCCTTTTTCTAAGATGTTATTACATGCTAACTCTTTCCTTGGAGGAAACTGTCTGACCCTTCATTAAGTCGACCCCAGATCATCCATATATCCTGTGGTAGGCTCAATTAGAGGAATGAATCTATAAAGGTTTCAAACCCTCATCTCAGGATGTGTACCCCGAGGCCCTGTGGTCTAATAACTGTAGCATCAGAGTGATGGAAAGGTCAAAGGTTGAACACACCTCGCCACTTTGTCTCACATAAAGTCAAGGGACGCAACAATGCTCTCTGCATGCGCGTGTCATTTCTTCATTGAGACCCTTATCATTGTGTGTGACCTCTTTTCTGTTACTGCACAGTGAGTGATTATCAGGGCGGCTACGGGTTATTCCCTGCATTTACCTACAGATTACCTGCGGAATGTAATTATACAGAGGTATATGGGAGGGCAGGGGTTAATGGATTGTGAGTGCGTGTGTTCCACGGCCTCAGACGGTGAACAGTGAGTGACAGTCTCTGTTCAACCCGCATAGAAGAGTGCTCTCCCTGAGGTCAGGCCTTTGGCATTGGTCTCTCAGTACCATCGTCAGCAATTACACAAGACGACGTTAACTGTTCCTAATAAGGATGGGGCTTTTTTCATCGCAGGGCCTGATAACATTTCCTGCAACATTTAGGATGCCCTTGAGGGAGACGCATTACCTCCGCAATACTCTAGCGGTGCTGCTTATTGGCTAACTTTGAAATTATCCTTTAGGCGCATCAATGAATGAAACAAGAGGAGGAGGAAACCATATCTGTTTAAGTAATTTCAAATATTGTGTCAACAAAGGCCTCTAAACCCAAGAAGATGAAAACAGAAAGACATTTCAGTCTCCAGGATCTGGCGATTGAAGAGGGATTCACTCAAGAGTTACAGCGGCTTTAGGAAGGTGGTTGTATGCCAGGTAACACGAGCAGTAAGAAGCAATGATTTGTAAATGGCTGCACTTGCTCGTACCTTGAGATTCTCAGGCAGCTGCTGTCTGTCCCAGAGACCTGGCCGAAAACTAAAGGGAACATCGCATTTGCAGTCAGGGCCCCGAGGCTCCGGAACGATCTGCCCGAGGAAATCAGGTTGGCTGACTCAGTACTTTCTTTTAAGTCCCTTCTAAAGATGGACTTTGGAGAGCCTTTTTCTGCTTTTACTTGAATTTACATTTTTTCTTACATATGTCTTAAAACTTTTATAACAAATGTCCTTTAATTGTTCATCTTAATCTGCCCGCTGCCTGGTGAAGCACTTTGTTTGGGTTGTGAAATGTGCTCGACAAATAAAGAGAATTATTATTACCATCATCATAAGTTACACAATTTACGCAATTAGCCGTAGCGCCTAGCACAGAAATAAATGGTCCCCAGTGAATGAAGCCAAATAATTTAAGTGATGCAATTAACAACAATTATGAACTTTTATTTAGTTCTGAATTACTAGCACCAAATGAGGTTGTGTTTTGGTCCACATTTGTTTTGTTTGTTTGTCTGTTAGTTAGAACGATTACACAAACTTGATGGAAGGATGTGTTTATGGGTCAGATAAGAACCCACTGGATTTTGGTGCGGATGCAGAGAACCAGGACTTTTTCCTTCTCACCTTCTTTCACATTGTGATGTAGGACATTTTTCAACGTTTTCATAGATTTTTCAGCTATGTTTAGGGGATTGATATTCATGAGTAAGTGCAATTTGGTGTAAATCTTTAAAAGAAATCCATATGTGGTGAATTGATATGGTTTTATAAGAGGACTGTTGGACCTTGGCGGAGGTATGCTCTCTAGAGCCATTATAGTTTGCATATGTTCTCAAAAATACTGAGGAAAACATAATATCTAGCATTTTAGCATTGTTATTTTGAACATGTTAGTTGACGGAGTTTTAGCATGTGGCTCTAACCACTGCTGTGCCCCTGCCGGCAAGAAGCTCTGAGCTTTTCATTGATTTCTCAGCACAGCAGCGTCACATCATTACTGATTTCATTTGCAAAGCGACAGGGTTATAATAACAGCGCTGCAAAAGGCAAAGTAATTTTAGGCGAGAGAGGAACAGCAAATGACGAGTAAAGCAGCAGAATAAAGTGCCAGGCAGTGCCTGAATCAGGATAGATGGAGGTAGAGCGTCTCAAAGATGTGGATGAAAATGGCGAGATGGGTAGAAATGGTAGATATAAAGTTACATAAAAGCTCCATTATCTCACCTCTTTGTGGAAATGTTATGACACAAGGACAGACTGAGAGACAGAGCAGTTATTCCTCTCTGCCTGGTTGTAGGAGCTCATGAGCCGACGATATGAGCCGCACTCGCCACTAAAAATGCTTAACTGCCTTTTCACTACTCTAATAACCATGTGAGGAAAAGATTAATATGTCTCTCTATTACCTGCTTTGGTAAAACTCACAATCAATCCCATTAAAAAGATGTCGTATTGTCTCACGGTGGATGAATTACATCAACTGGCTCTGATGTACTGTATTACTTTACCTCCCATGTAGATTAAATTCAGATGGAGTTTTCACTGAAAGCCTGTGTTTCAGGTCAATATCACCGAGGCTATTTCTTTAAATGGAAGAGATCCGAGAGGCATCAAAAAGTCATTTCAAATGGATGACGCATCAATTCTACCTGAATCTATTCTGCATGACGCGGCCAAATTAACTAAATGGGGAAATTCACCAGGCATAGTAAGCGCCTTGTTTCCCGCTGTTGCAACCAACTAGCAGATGAACTTAATGGTTATCTCACAGTCAGTCTTTGGGTGGTAAATCCATGTGAAATGCGTCAACGGAAGTGGTAAGGTTATTCTGGGATGATCACCCAGCAGTCGTGTGAATCCACCCACCAGTCAAGTTGCAGTGTAAATCCATGTCTTTCCAGACTTGAGTATTATATGCAACAATATATAACAATCATAATTCTTGAGTAACGGCCAACAGTGTGTCTTGAGGTCATAGTGACCTTTGACCACTACATTCTGATCAGTTTAACCTTGAGGCCAATTGGATGTTTGTGCAAGAACAAAATGAGCTTCCCTCCAGGTGTTCCTGATAAATCACATTCACAAGAGGGACGGATGAGAGGTCAACACGATGTTGACCTTTGACCACCGTGATCTAATCACTTCATCCCTGAATCCATGTGTGTGTGTTTGTGTCAAATTTTAAAGAAGTTCTCACCTGAATTCAAGGTGTCATGTTTGATGTTTTCTGACCGTGCCACATCTGTCCACCTGTCATGCTCTGAGAGAGTATATAAAGATGGACGACATTCCCCAAAGTGAAGCCAAATCATCCTGATCGCCCCCTGGTGGCTGGCTGTAGGCTAGAAGGAAGTGGATGGGCATGTGCGCCGAACTAGAAAGTACATGTGAAATAATTTCTTCTCAGAGATGGTTTCAGTTGTTTTAAGTAGTTCTTAACACACTGATTTTAACTAGTTATTTGATGCTATTAAAAGGTGTCAAATGTCATGATTCACAGCTGAGATACATTTGCAGTTGGTCAGGTATCAGCAGGACCACGATATCTCCAAACCAGGATTACTACAGCACAAGATCTCGCTCCTCATAACATCAAAATCGCAACAGGGCAGCAGCCCTATCGTGACATTTTAGCTTAATTTTTATTCAATGGGAAGAAGATCATCTTCATTGACAGTCTGTCGTGATGCTACTTTACATGATGTACGAAGACAAACCAGGCCATACTCTCTACTCTGTAAAGATGATCCACAATTCGACAGAATTTGAGAAATCAAAGCTATCAAAGCTGGGGCATTCCTCTTTATCATCAAGAACCTCTTGAAAACTCATCCCTTCGAGCACCTCCTCTCCCTAACACACACACACACACACACACACACACACACACACACACACACACACACACACACACACACTATATACTATTTATACACTGTTTGTTGACCACTCCAGTGAAATCAATGAGGGTGGGCTAAGTCACCTTCATAAAGGGGGGTTTATTGCAGGGCTCAGTGTTCCTAGTAAACTGACAACTGTGACTGAGTGTATATTATATACAACACATGAGCCATAGCCTTCACCATTACTGAAGACACTGCACACACACTGAGACGTCATCCGTCACCCTGTGACACGCACAGTGGCTTGAGGATAGATAATTGTATAATTACCCACTTTACCGAGTGACCTCTGCCACATGGCTGATGCTCTGAAACCAATGAATTGTTTCCAATTCACATAACAGAATAATAGAATATTCCTCTGATGGAAGTGACTGCACATGCAAATGGTTTCCCTTGTTGCGCCTTCAGCTGTCCCAGCCTGAATTTTTGGATTCCTGTTTCGTTTTTGCAATAAGAATGATTCTGACTTGCAAAACAAAGCTGGATACATGTGTTTTCTCCCAAGATAATGCACTCAAGTATGGAGCACCAGCTGTTGCCTGAAGTACTGTATGCTAATTACCGGAGTTTTGAAAGAGTAGATATGCATAAGACCAAACATCATCGCCTCAGCCCGTGAGATGTAGCGTGGAGTGGCCACAAAATCATTTTTAAAGGCGGGCTGAAATCATAAAGTGTCTTTTTTGCCTCATCTATTTGGATTTAGATCGGCATTGGAAATGATCTGTCTGGAGGGAATTTCATTTCATTCTGCACGAACATCCATGTGTAGTTATTTTACACATTACTCATTATTTTATTGTCTTCATGTGTGAAATTACTATTTTAGTCCCCTCATGATCGAGCGATCCCGTCTGCTGTTAAACAGGTTTAACATTGTCGACCACCCAGATGCCTTAGAGTCAGCAGTGTAGGAACACTGTGGTGACCCCTCCTAAAAAAAAATGGCTACGATATAAATATGCCTTGTCAAAATTAAGCCTAAACTGTCACCTTGTCATTTTAGCACCTAAAATCTAGAAATAACATCAAAGAGTCGATACAGTTTATCCTTATAAATGCAAAAATAAGCCAATTACCATTTCAGTTTTAAAAATTCTGTGGGAAAGTGTTTTTTATTAATTTCTGCTTAAAAATTATGTAAACAAGTAATGGATTATCGAAATGATTTTAATTCTCTGTCAATCAACTAATCATGTTTAGAGTGCTGGTTGATTTCTGAGCTTCAGGAGAAATAATGAATGGATAATGAATGTAGAGTGGAGGTCAGTAGGGGACCATCAGAGGTGGGGACCCCTCCAGCCTCCATGCTTTTTACAGCCTGCCAGACTATTTGAACGAAATGCTAAAATACAAAAAAAGTCTCATTGCAGGAAAATATAATAGCAGACTAAAATGTCCTTCAGGGTGGTCCCTTCTGGATGTAGGTGAATGAAAGGCACACGTCACTGTCATGTCATGTGTCATCTCTGACAAGCATCATGGTGGCTGTCAAGAAACTAAGAAGGACAAACAACTGTTTCTTTGTTGACGTCAAAGACAACCTATTGTGTCTGGTTTGTGGGGACACATTCATGGGGATGAAAAAGCGTCATTACATGCTGCAAGGACAAAGCAACTCTCTCTTAGAAACTGGCAAAGACTCGGTTCGCTCAAGACTGACTGACCCAAACCTATAAAATCCGCCTCGCGCTGAAGAGATTAGTGTGATAAATGTGTTCAATAATTCAGTGTGGCCCACGAAGGATGTTCTAATAATTGAAATGACCCTTGATAGGAAAAAGGTTCCCCACCCCTGCTCTGAGGAGGTTAATGAGACCAGGAGTGTGTGGAGGTTCGGTGCAGTCAGCCGAATCAAACACACTCTCTTGACATCACTTGATAACACACATTGCATTGTTTTATTAAACAGGAAATACTGTATCAATGATATAATGAATTAGCAATACAATACTGATTGCAACTGTTTGTCAGCACGAACGTCTACATGTATATATGTGGTATATCATAGGAGTGACACTGTGCACAACTCTGAACATCATTTAGATTAGTGGTCAGGCTAAAACCTGGGCTGATATTAGCTTATTGTCTGTATCTATACACGGCAGCTACAACTAACAAGAAATTACAGTACAGAAATGCATATGATACAATTAGGAACTGTAAAATATCTCACCCATGCTGACCCCACACTAGAGGGTAGCCGGGATGATTGCAGGGGCGTTCAAGGCTGATCCGAACAGATTCTCTGGCCAAATGATCGTGTTGTGTGCGAGGTTTACGGACATAATCCTCATGTCTTCTTTCGGAGTCTGTCTTTTGAGAATCCCCGATTTCGAAATCTAGGCGACTACGATCGAGTGAACTAGTAATAAAGGAACAGACAATGGTTGAGTGAGCAGAAACCCGCAATAGCCAAGGAGAGTGAGCTGGCAGGCGTCACCGACTGGATGTCGTGAACATGTGTCTACAAACAAAACACGTCAGTCAAACTTTTGTTTCTCGTTCCATGTGGAAAGGAGAAAACAAGGACAAACTTGTGACAACAGTATGTCTTTGTTTGACGCGTCCTGTTGTTTGAGCAAAACTTTACACAAACAACCACAACCAGCTGACGATGCCGGCAGTCCGCTCCCATGTTTTGTTTATTTTCTGAAGTCACATTTGATCGTATAAGTTTCAGTAAGTTCCCAAGTCTCTGCAATCGGAAATGAGTCGCAGCTGTTTAAATTGTGTGCTCCTGTGTCTCAGCTGTCTCTCGCGCATTTTTTCGATTTTAAAATATAAAAAAATTGGTAACGTCTTTACTGTATGTCTGTGGTGTCCGATGTTTCTAAAATCAAATAAAAAAATAATAATTTAGCTAAATTTACAAAATTTGGCTTAATTACTTTTGGAAATTCACTTTAAAATACCTCAACTTTACTTTATCAGTCTCAGGACATTTACTGCAGCATTTATTTGACCTTTGCTCCCAAAACAACTTCCTTCTTTGCACAGTTTCCACAGTCAACACTACACCTGGCCTTCTCTGTAAATGAATGTAGGGCTGCTGGGCAGATAGTACAGAAAGTACACACACACACACACACACACACACAATGCAGGACTATTGATTTGTTGAGCACTGTGGTCAAGCAGCCCTGAATGGCATTGCTCCTTGGGTGAGACACACAGTCGGCAGCGGATGTGCTGCTCCTAAACTGTCCCTGGGCACCGTTTCAAATCCCTGTAGATTCATGATATTGATTCGAGCCATTTCTTCCTCCGCCAGCGTCTTCTCCACCTCCATCATGTCCCCTTTTGCTTCTTTTCTATCCGACCTTAGTTGTTTTGTTTGGTTGTTCCCAGAGGAAATTTCAGTGATAACTAAAAGACAGGCATCGGCTCCTCTTTTCTTTTCTTTTTTTCTTCCTATTTTTGAGAAACTAAAGCAGCCGTGGAGGAGGAACAAGGGGCAGAACATCACGACGAGAGTTAAATCTAGTTACTGTTTTCAGGGAGGGAGTGGAAAGTGCTGTCATGCAAATAGTAGATGAGAGAAAAGAATGAGGCTGGTGATTGCATCAGGGCCTTTAACCCAAATGCTCACTTCCATGTGCTGCTGTCTCTCTGTCACAGTGACGTGTCGCTGTGGATTCAATCAAACCCTGAATGTGTGTTGATATGAATAAATGTGTTATCTATATTGTCTAGACAACTCCAGCAGCGGCACACACTCTTTTGTGGCAGAGGTGTCATCTGAAGTGAAGTCTTCTCGTCTCTGGAGTTTCCAAACGGCCAAGACCACGGCCATCCGTCGGACAACTGGCACAGACGTTTGTCTCAGTCGGAGGTTCAAACTGTGTGTCTGAGGAAACTGAGGAGCAGGAGAGGATGGTGGACGTCTCTTAATTCTTGACGATGTGGTGGTTCAGGGGTTTAGTTTCCGCATAGTTTTGAAAATGAGCGACGTTTGGCAGATTCCCACTCACGAGCAGCCGTTGGTGTCGGGGGGGGGCACGCCACGCCATGACCATGTAATGACGTAGACACAGCCCAACAGTTTGAAACACTAGGTGGCGTTATGAGCCATGTTCAACCCATTAATGTAGAGTTTTTATAAATCAGGACATAAATGTGATATGAAAACCTGTATTCATTTATTTCTTCAAAGAACAGTCATTTAATATAGTGATCAAACACATTTAAGTGTGCAGTGTCACTTCATAGAAATGAAGGATTCATTCTGTCTAGTTGGGAAATTTAGTTTTGTGCAGAAATGCAAAATTAAAATTTTTCCATATTGCTGAATATTTCCCTTCATGGTGAGTGAGACCTCTTCGTCCCTCTCCTCACCCCCTGTCAATCCCCCTCCCCACACTCACCTTCTCACGCGCTCCCCATCTCTCTCTGCTCGCTCTCATTGTCAGACTGTGTAATTGGGGTAATGCTGTTAACGATGTGTGAGTTGTCTCTCCACACACACACACACACACACACACACACACACACACACACACACACACACACACACACACACACACACACACTCTCTGATGGCAGTAGATAGGGCTCTTTCATTAGAGTTGGCACGGCGAAGACAAGGCAGCGGTGGCTTACGGACACAGACGACCTCGCCGTGGGGGAGCGGGGGCTTTAAACACTAATTAGGATGACTTTGGGAGACAACACAGGTAGGGAGGGGTCGACGCGCAGAGGAACGGTTGGGGATTTGATAAATACAGGAGGGGGAGGGACAGCAAAGGTGATTTTAGTCAAAATGACAGAGAGAATATAGGAGACAAAGATATGAGGGGATGGCGGTGACAGAAAAAGTCAGACAAAAATGGAGATAGCAGAGAGGGTGGGAATAAAATCACTGATAATTTAGACAGAGGGTGAAATTTAGAGAGGGAAATTGGCAACTTTGCTGTCTCACCAGAGAAGAGAGGTTTCTAAAAATACCTGAGTGTCTACTCTGCTATTACATGCTGTTCACATCCAAGGTGCTTTGTCAGAAATATCAATCGTCATGCATTACGTTCTCCCATGTCTGACAATTACTGGGAACAGAACACAAGGTTAACAGGAAGTATCTGTTTGACACTCTTGCATAAAGACCTCCATTTTCCCAAAGGTTTGAGCAGGTAAGAGCAGCACTTTCCTTTTAGCGGTAATCTGCTTACGCATTAGATGTGATAACGCAGTGTTTGCACCCTAAAACCTAATGCCTGGAAGAAAGGGATGTGTTTTTTTTTATCCATTTAGGTGATCCAATAACAGCAGAGCAGACAGCTCAGAGTACAAGCTGTGTGCTTTATAGTCTATAAAGGTGGAGGAAGCATCTCCACCTCCTCCCGCTATCCAGAAATGAAGCCAAAATATCCCAAATACGAACACTACAGCACCGGAGTCTGCATGGTAGCGATCAGGAGTTGGAGCTGCAGAATTGACCCAGTTTAAAGCATCAAATAACTTAATTATTACTTCAGACTTGAGCAGACGTCAGAAGAAGAACTACCTAAAATGACAGAAACCATCTTCGAGAAAAAGTTATCCAAACGTGTCCTCTGTAGACTTTAAATAATTGTAATTATGTTCCATCCACTAACATGGAGGAGACGGTATTTATGACCCATTACTGCCGGCATTGATCTATCTGAGCCCACGATAATAAGACCGACCACAATGTCATTTTCTTTTTTTAAATGAGTAAAACCTTGTTTCAACGGAGAGCTGTAGGCACCTCACTGATTCTCTCACACACGACCACATTGACAGCGTACCCATCTCTACTGTCAGGCCGACTAAAAACAACAGATTTGTTCTTTGCAAACAGACATTAAATATGTGTGTATTTGCATATAGAGTGGCGAAGTGAGATCTGCTCTCAAGTGGTCACAGGAGACACGTGTTGCATTCTAATGACAGCTGTGAACTGACGTAGTTAAAACTGACCCGGGACGAATGCTAATGGCGTTCTGAACGGAGCGTGAGCGTGAGGGTCAGTGAAAAGAGGAAGTGTGCAGACACATTACTAAGTAGAGGACAGAGTGGAAATCTAAGGAGGTGTTCCACATTTTATATATATATGAAGTATATATGTGTTTTTTTGCTATAGCTAAGTACACATTTATACATACTGCAGCTAGGTATGCTGTGATGACACAGACTTTATACACGACAAGAGCAGACGTATAGCAACACACTTAATGGAATGTGATTGGGGCCACACACACACACACACACACACACACACACACACACACACACACACACACTCTGAGTTGCACATACACAGACACACTGCTTTGTTGCCGCTGTCACTGTAGCCAAATTGCTGCTGGAACCACTCATCACTACAGCACCTCATGGGCTGCTTCAGCCAGCAGAGGACAGATGCTGCGTAGGATTGTGTGTGTGTGTTTGTGTGTGTGTGTGTGTGTGTGTGTGTGTGTGTGTGTGGGAGGGAGGAGGGAGCCTGCGTAGCAAAAGCAGGACAGGCTAGTTTAGCTCAGGGCCACAGTTTCTACACACACACACACACCTGCCTGTCTCTCAGCCGCTCCACAGTGGCCTCCCCTCAGTAAATAATACCATTCATTATCTGCATGAAGCCCTGAAATCAACTCCATGAAATAGATCAGTGTGTTGGTGAATGCAATCAGATTCTTTGGATCTAACAAATACGACACACTGCTGCTTCTGCTGCTGCTGCTTGTGAAAATCCTTGTAACTGTTGTCTTCAGTAGCTCCGCTAATTGCACCAAACTTTCAAGTGCTGTAATCCTGTCTGTGACTTGTGTATGACGCTGCAAGTCCTGCATGATCACAACACATATCTTTTAATAAGATGCACGGAAGATATCAGTGAATAACAAAGGTGAGAATGCACCTAACAATGTTTATTGTAATTACATTTAAAAAGTATAAGATGGCAAAGGGGATCACGAGGTCAATGTCTGCATAGTTGATCTGTACTCTGTCAAATATTCCCTAAATGTTCCGAACAGAATTAAGGAGGATCTGAGAGCAGCTATTTCAATGCCGACTCAAAACAATAATAAGGTCTGGGTTTCTGGTGGAAAACTCCTGCAGCTCAACATCGCTGTTCTGTATTATACTCCCGTTTGAATCAAATCATCTCTACATCTCCAGTCTTTTCTTTTTTATGAATGTTCCAGTATTTGTCTCAATTTATTCGTTCTCGGGCATCACAAGTCTCCGCCTGATTCTTCCACCTGCATGCTTCACAGCGGGATGGTGATGGATGAATGATGAACTGCGCTGTGCCGGGTCTCCGCCAGACATAACACCGGCTGAAGGTCAATCTTTTCTTTCATCAGGCCACATACTTGATGTCAGGCTTTCAATGTTTTAACATGATTTCATTTTTTTCTCTAACACGCGCCCTGCTGCTTGGTCATCTTCCTAATAGTTAACTTGATAAAGCAGGAAGTTGTATGAAAGAGTCTAGATCGTTTCTGCATTTCTTACTGACTTTGGAATCTTGTTATGACGGAATTTGTTGCCCTTTCTGAATTTTTACAAGACACTTTTACCCTCTCCCCATTGCTATAAAGGGATAGTTCACCCAAAAATGAAACTTCACTCGTTATCTACTCACCACTATGCCGATGGAGGGGTGGGTGAAATGTTTGAGTCCACAAAACACTTTTGGAGTTTCAGGGGTAAACAGTGTTGCAGCCAAATCCAATACAATCTAAGTAAATGGCGACCACTTCTTCAAACGCAAAAAAACTACAGTAAAATAAAATGCCTCCATAGTGCTTCTGTGGTGTCATCCAATTGTCCATCAGTCCCGACATTCAAACCTCAACTCGAAAAAGCGTCATTAACACCCTGTTTTAGCCTAAATGTCCGCTGTGATCCATGGTTTACCTGTAAAATTATTAAACGAGCAAATACAGTATGTTTGTAAAATATGCCACTTATCTGTTTAGAAATAATAATACGTCTTCAGCAGCTACAGTAGCATTATGGTAATTAGTTATTAAGTTGGCCAATATGACTCTTATAACAAATACTCAGTAAAGTAGTGTGTCGTCAGTGTAAGTGAGTCTAACAGTCAACTTGATCTTTTTAAGGTAAAAACAGATAGAAATTAGAGGATACCAAGGTAAAAGCGAGATCTCTCTCATATGCCATGGCTGGCAGAAATGGTCTCACATATTCCGGTCCACCATAGGTTTGCCACGGTCTATCTAACACAAGTTCAGGCACAGATGGATGACAAAACTCATAACCAGCCACACTATCTGTTTTCATCTTTTTATAGACATAAAACCGATTTTAACCTGCCAACATTACTAGTTATCAATACTTAGTCCGACCACGCAGTTATACAGTGAAAGCATCTCCTCCGAGTCTCATCCCAGACTAACAAAGTCTCCTCACGTCTCCAGGAGGAGAGTTTATCGACATGGTTGATGAGGATTTGGTGTTAAAAGATGGTAAAAACATTCTGGATGATTTAAAGGTCAACCGCCTCATTGACAGACAGGCCAGTGTGTCCGAGAGACAGACCCAGTGGTGCAGAACGCGGAACACTCTGAACACTACGATGAGGCAACAGCACGAAGCTTCTTAGATATTTTAATGAGAAGTGGACTGCCACACACGGGGGAATTAACACTGTACACAACTTAAAGAGTGAGGTTGCTTCGAGTAAAATGTATATATTTAATGTCTTGCTCTTATAGACACTGAGCCAACACACGTCTTTTCTAGTGAAATGGTTAAATGTCCGGCGTTGTCACAAGTTTATTACCTGATAGTAAAATTCCCACACCACAGCATCTTCTAACCCCGATGATGAATTGACTCACACTGCATAATTTCTATGAGATACCCCCGTTGGAAACACTGTTATCAGATGCCCTGGTCCACCTCACTATCCTGAGATAGACTCGTGTCTCTTGACTAAATAACACCAGCTTGGTGCTTCATGTTTATAAAATGTATGAAACCAATGGTGTAGTAAGTAGCTGTGACCTTTCCCCTCCCTTGCACTCCTCTCTTTTTTCTCTCTCCACTACGGCAAACACAATAGTTAACGGACATAAATATTTATGGGATCAAGCTGCGCCTGGATTTTTGCCAGGGTACCCTATGAATTTTTCATCCACGGCAAAACTGCAGAAGTGCGTTGGGAGCTGTTCCGGCATCTGTGTGAATGTAATGTCAGGAGGTGCGGTGGGCCAATGTCGCAGATGCAGTGATAACTCCAGTGATACGCACGCTGCAGTGCTGTGGCGGGAAACGCGTGTCGGAGGATTGAATTGCACAGAAGGTTACGGTGAAGAGGGTAATACAATGCACTGTGTAGTCTATATTCCCCTGTGTTTCGACAGTATGGTGCTCAGATAACGAGATTCAGAGTGTGAAACGTAGGGTTGAACAGATAATATTTGCTTTCACTACAATTTGTGCACGTTTTACAGACATTCCCTCCGCACCGCCCCCCACCATCTCAGCATCAGAGGTCACAGGTCACACCAGAGGGTGAGAGGTTACGCAGGTAGAAATGAGACATCATTGGGCGCAGCTGCACAATCGGTCGATGTCTCTGAAAGCAGAGAGGTCAGCAGAGGTCCGGTTTCATGACAGAGGTTACAACCGCACCTCACTTGTGGTTGTGTAGGAAATCTGTGAGTGTGTGTGTGTGTGAGTGTGTGTGTGTGTGTGTCCTGTTTACAAGGGGTCAGGCTCATTTGTAAGCTGTCAAACAGAGATGCTCGGACAGAGATCAAGAGGGGCTCACGGGGGCTAGTACAGCTCTCCGGGGGAAATAGGATTCTGTTTGATGTTCCGAATGTGTGGGAGGGAGCGATGGTGGGTGGCAGGGAAGGGAGGATGGGTGAGGGTGAGAAGAGCTGGGGGTACACGGAGCGAGAAGTAACGACAGAAAGAAAACCGTAAAGACCGGATGATGTTGATTTGAAATAAGGGGGTGAAAATGCGTAACAAAGCAAGGGAGTGTGATTAAAGGGTTGGGAAATAAATGGAAAAACTAGGATAACACAAGCTGGACTAATGGCTGTCAAGAAAATAGAACCACTAAGTAAAGCAGAGGTGAGAGGAGAGCAGAGAAGAGAGACGCTTTTCTGCTGCTAATGCCCATCTGAGTGTTAATGAATGCTCTTGTATGCAGAGACAGGCCAAAGGCTCATTATCTACAAGGATCTAGAATCTAAACTGGGTGAGTGGACAACAAAGGATTTGATATAAAGAAAATCTGAGATAGTCGACAGTGGAAAAGACTTGTAGATCGAGACCACTGGTTCCACTGTTTGAGGATTTTAGAGATAACAAAATGTATATGCAAATATGTACATGCAGTATTGTTTTAGTTTTTATCTGTAAGCTATTGAGAGGTTGAGGGATAATTACTACAGTATAAACAGTGTGGCACTATCCAATGATGGTCAATTTTATGTTGGACAGTATATTTTTTATGATGCATAGATTAGTTGATCAGCTCTTGTCAGGAGCCCCCATGGATCATCATTAAACTCTTGCATCTCAACCATCGGTCCAAATGATTTACAACCGTGGCTAAATAACTGGTTCTTTAATAAAATCTTGAAAAATACAAGCTTGGGCACAGAACATTTTTTTACCTCGAATTCTGCGAGACACATCTGATCACCAAACCTCAACGTCCTTAGAAGTTACGTGGAGATAACTTCAGTGGCCATAACATAAACATTCACTGTTATTTAATCCGTTAGTAAACCTACTGATGTCCAATTTGTGTAAGTTTTGGGGTCCTTTCTGTGCAAAAGTTTGGAAACCACTGACCTACGCCAATGGACAAGTAGTCAGAAGAACCAGGAGAACCAACAGCTGAAGGTAGAGAACAGCACAGGAGACATCAAGGGAGAGAAGGACTGAAATGAACCAAAGTGAACAGATGAACTCACGCAGAGGAGTGGGAGCACAGAGACTCTTTACTCATGGGAGGCAGGGATACGTCAACACGGGTGAAACACAGTAGGACAGTTGTAGACAACCATGATGGTGGGAAACAGAACAAAGACAGGAAGTACATCAAGAGAAAGAGACACAGAGGAAAGACGTTTCGGAATGAAACAGGAGACTCGAGAAGAACTCAAACACAATCCAAAATATAGAAAAATCCGAGAGTCCAAATCCTGTGTGCATATCATAAATCAAAAGTCCAAACACAAACAGGTCACAACAAGGGGCACCGAAAACAGAAGAAAACAAAAAATGGAACCAGTGACCCCTTTCTCTCTGTGAGGGCTGCGTTGGAAACATAATCAGTGATGTTTTTAGTCATTATTTCGACAATGTTAGTGGCTCTACTTCATTTAGAGGCTGTCACATTTTATGGAGCAGCAAGAGCAGAACAAAACCCAGGTCAATTTTAGTTAAGCATGAAGGTTTAAAAACATTAGCAGGTAGCTGAGATGTGGTCTTTGCACAGCGTTTAAGGGTTTGTAAAGAAACTACAGCAGCTTTCATTTGGATTTAGTCATTAACAACTACTTAAGATAAGACAATTCTTTATAAGGCCCACAACAGGACATTTAGCAGCATGAGGGCAGTCGAAGGAAGGAACGACCCGCTTTACCTATGAATCATAAAGAACATAAGGAACATATTTTCAACATACTATGGTACCTCGATCAAATATTTAACACAATTGTGTTTTGGCATCACATCATGAGTACACAGACAGAAACCCGTGGGAATGAAGGCTCTTATACACCATCTGACTGATGTAGCTCCTGAAAGCCGTTATTCACGAGACAATAAAAACATCGAACGAGAACGTGATCAATTGCTGCAATTTCTTGGTGAGATTTTATAGAATTCGTCTTCTACCAGAAGTACACTTTATAGAACTGTAAATTCCATACAGCCGCCAGATATCGTGGCGATGTCTTTTTATTTCTCACTGGTAGCTGCAAGGGTGCGACTCTGCCCATCATCATTTTGTAATTACATTTCGACACTTGGAGCAGAGATGGAATGAGAGCTATAGATTCACACAGAGAGACGTGAAGAAGGGGGAGTGTCTCTGGCCAGCCTCTCTGTCCATAATAGCCCATAACGTCTCTCCATGTTTCTGTTCATCATCCCTTCTGTCAGCACCTCTCCCCCCCCCCCCCCACTCCCCCCCCCCCCACATCAAACTTTCTTACTTTCTGTATCCATCTCTCAGTCCCTGTCTGAATCCCATTCCATCTCATTCTCACCTCTCAAACTCTCACCCTCCACGATCCATCTCCTCCTCCGCCCCCCATCCATCCTATTCTACTTCTGTTGGCATGACTGATTGCTGGAACTGGGCCGCTCCTCTGCCGCGCTGCCTGCAAAGTATATCCCGCGCTACCACAACTATGCGTCGCGTATACCCAGCCCCTACTCGCATTGATTACCCCCACAAAGCTGGGAGATAATCAGTGGGCGTGACCAGAGTTTTGAAACATGATGGGCCCTCGCTTGTGTTTAAATGAAGCCGATCTCGCCGCTTTTTAATCAGAGGCGCGGAGGATGCTTAATCAAGCAGTATTTTGATGGATTCGCGGAATGGGGAACCCATTCATCAAGTCAATTACACATTAATCATGAGCTCACCCGCAGATTTGGGAGTGAGACGCGAGGAGGGGCTCCACTTTGTTCTTGGGATGAATAGCGAGCGGCATTATGTAAAACCCTCTTATCCACGAGCCTGTGAGTTATTGTACAATAAAACACAGTCTGTTGAAGGGTGTTGATCAGCCAACCATTTGTGTGCTTTACAAAGACAGATTCTTGAAGTGGCTCCATTTGCTCAATGCCCAGTAAATTTCGCTGAGCCCATATTAGTCTACATCAAAAGGTCCGTCCGCGCTGCTGTAATGAGTAAAAGAAAAAAGTCATTGATTGCATTGTCTGTACAGTAATGCAGAACACAGTACATGAGATTGGATGTAAATTAAACCCCGTTCACTGCCAAGTGTAGACACATTGTGATTGATATCTAAATATTGATTATCCTATTCCCTATGTGGGCTGCATGGACCATTGAATTTGCATAACGTCCAGGGGCAGTTAGGTCACAGCAGGTGAAGTACTCCCACAAACCTCCCATCAATAAATCACACAGACTGACAAGCTCTGTAGTTGTCAGGAAATCAAGGATGAAATATGAGTTATGCAAACTGTGGCAGGGGTGTGATACTGTGTGTGTGTGTGTGTGTTGAAACAATGTTAGTTGGCTCTGAACCTAACGCATGTTGGCACCAGCTGGGGTGGATAACTGAGGAATCCAGGGAGCAAAGCAGAAAGCCGTGGTACGGTTTGTCTGTAAATTATGTACATCACTTCCTATACGCTCCACATCTGCCAAAGAAGTGGACTGAAAGAAATGGCTTGTGCATATTTACAAAGGTGTCGCATAGATTTATTCTTTCTTAATACGGTAGAAGAAAAGTTTAGCTACTAAACTTTCTTCAAAAGGGACGGATCAAAGAAGGCACAGTATATTTTTGACTTAGTTCCTGTCAAAAAGTATTTGTATTTTTGGAATCTGTACATAGTTATGTGTTTCAATGCACCTACTGTTTATTAAAATTAAAAAAAGATCTGATTTGATTTAAATGAACTCAAATCAAGTCTTGTGTTTCAGTCAGGATGAGTACCTCCAAGTCGGAGACCATGGTTCTCTGATGGAAAAGTGTGGATTTCTCTCGGTGGGTTGGGGTTGAGTTGCTGCCCCAAGTGAAGGAGTTCAAGTATCTCAGGTTGTTGCTCACCAGTGAGAGGCGATGGAGCGGGAGATGGACAGGCGGGTTGGTGCAGTGTCCAGACTGTTGTGGTGAAGAAGGAGCAGAGGGACAATATATTCCGTCTGGCCTAAGGGTCCACAAAGAAGAGCTAGAAATCCTGGCTGGGGAGAGGGATGTCCTGAATATCCTACTTAGCCGGCTACCTCCGCAACCCCATCTCAAATAAGTGCAAGACAATGGACGGGTGGATCAAATTGAGTTTAGGTTAAAAAGGCATCTACATATTTGTTGTGCATGATGAATAATTTCCACCATGAACTAAAAAATAGAAGAATAAAGTGAGTGATACACAGAACTGGGTAAAATGTGGACAGTCCACATAGAGGAAGAATCTTTCCTTCATCTTATGACTAATCCATCTGCAGGCAACTCCCACATCGATACCCACATCACCTTCCTAGACTGGTTCTGACATTTGTGGTTCCAATTATAGTGTTTTACATTTAAAGTTTGACATTTCCTCCATTGAAGGATCTCATTTGACACCGAATTAGCCTCTGATCAGTGTGTGGTCCGTTACGTGTGGATACAAGCTGTGCTTCTCATTGTTTGAGCGCTGTACTCATTATAGAAAATTCACAGATTTCCAGGTCTATCTTGATACAATATCATCATAAGTATATTTAATCCCTGTGAGATCATTCCTATGTCCAATCCTTCTGTTTAGTCCGATTTAATTGGATGAAACTGGTTATCTAAGTTGGAGTCTCTTTAGTGCAACACAGAATCTCTGTTACTATTCGCAGCTCAGCAAGGAAACACTGAGCAAAGGTGAAATGGTAATTTTGTACTGAAGGAGGTGGAACTTTCAGACACTTGCCTTTCCTATCTCAGTTTGCTGACTCGTTATACTTGCAGTACAATACACACTGTGTCTCAACATGAACTATAGAGTGAGAGTTTTACACAGGAAGGGGACAGAGAGTAACTTCCCGCAGCCAAGAGAAACAATAACTCCAACCAAAACCTGTTTCAATGGGCGGGCGAGTATTGCTCGAAAAATATGTGGACCTCTTCTTCCTTTTTCACCGCTGCACATATTTTAATATATCAAAAAAAGGACACATTTTTATGATTTTTTAAAATATATTTATTCATTCCTTTGTGAACATTTGTATACTATTTTACATGTATTTATAATATTTCATTATATTGTTTAGCTTCTCACTTATTGCTGTGGTATTTTAGGCTCTTGTCTTTATGCCTCTCATTGAAAGATAGTAGTTGTTTCTTAATTTGCTTTATCTATTCACCAAAAAGCAAATTCCTTGAATGTTGAAAATGTACAAAAAGAGCCTGTGGGCCACAGAATAAGGGAGAAGAAAAGCATTCATGTTTTCTTCCTGCTGTTTATAAAGTTTTTTACATCGGGTTCCATTCACAGATCTCGTTCCTCTGAGACCGTGAGAGGGAGCTAGCATTGCGGCAGGTGCGAGTCCTCAGCTCCTTTTTATAAATCCCAATTAACTTGAAAATTAGCTGCTCGTGAGCGATCTTAATTTACAGCAAGAGGACGGAATAAATGAATAATTAGAATAATGAGTAAAATAAAAAGCCAAGTCAATGACTTCTCAAGGGCGCAGTAGAGATCTCGGCGCCCACCAGTATTTAGAGACTAATGGCCCAGTTTGGGGCTCATCAGGTTGCTGTCGGGGGGTAGGACAATGCTCTTTTTATTGCCGGGTTGTGTCTGTGATAATCCTGAATATTGCCGGCCTCCTCCGATTGATGGAACATTTTCACCCCACTTGATTACAGAAACAAATGGTGCATACCACCACACTGCAGGACTGTTTGCTGTGCTGCAGATTTGTGCATGTGGAGCACACATGAACGCAGAGGGGGGAACCAAACGTGTCTAAAATGCTTCTTAATGGACTAACTTGGTAGCAGACAGGTCGGGCGAACCGCGTGTGTCAGACCCACTCGCATCACAGGCGATTAGCACGGAGATGGAGCATTATTATTTCAAAATGCGGGAAGACCAATTCATCACCCGTAGGTGCCCCTAATTTCACATGAGTGAGTCAATCATGGCGGTCACGTTTTGGGGAAGTGGACGCTGCTGCAAGTTTTTTTTTTTTTTTTACAGCTGCCTCTTCACCTGCAGTGTGACGGGACCTAATGTAGTCAATGCAATGTTTACCCTTTAAAAAACACGGTGCTGTCACCTGTCCCCTGTGTGTTTACTCACGTCGACAGAGTTGCTCTTTGAGAATGTGCACAGTATTTTAACTGAATTGAATATGACATTTATTAAATATAACAGTTCTGCCTCTTTTTTTTAGAGCAAGTAGATACATGAAACATGGCAACACCTATAATGAGGAATGGTACTGTATTTAAAAAGAAGCATGGGATCAAAGTCAGGTATCTTTGATAATTTTATTTTTATTAAATGTTATTATTGTTTTATTGTTGTTGGGTCCTCTTGTAAAGCACCTTGTAACTCTGTTTACAAGTATTGCTCTAGAAATACAGAATTTTTTAACATTAACAAAAGAACAAAATCATTATTATTGTTTTTGTTGTTTGGAATTGTTTACCCTGCGATAATAAGACATTTATTATGTTTTAATGATTTTTTTTCTCCACATGGCAGCAAGTCAAAGTAAAATAATTAAGCTTACAATGTGTTGTTTTTGCAGCATTTAATATAATTGCAAGAAAAACTGTTATAATTTGATGAAGTGGTCTCAAATCGCTTTCATCGCTGAATGATCAGAATGTCTTCTGACATTGTCCTGGCGTTTTGGTCTCCTGCCGGGTCAGACTCTGTCCAACTGTAGCTGGGAGCTTTCAACCTCCCCTAGATTTTTAAGCCATGAATGGTTGAGTGTTGTTGGCCAACCTTGGCCAACACATATCTCTCCCAGAACCCCCTTCTCCTCTGGCAGTCCCCAAGACCATATTTCTCCTGTCAGTTCACGTCCAGACCCGGAGTAAGCCAGCTGGCCTTTCTCAATCACTGTCCCCAGCCAGAAAGCCATAGGGCTCTCTATCTGCTGTGGCAGCTTCAGCCAGGAAAAGTCACACTTGTCTCCCCCTGTGCCAAAGTAGCGACGAGCCATATGCACATTAAGTTCCTGATGAATGGCAGAGCTACAATAGATTGCACCAAACAAAAGAGCAGCACACTAAGCTGTCATTTCCAGATTTAATGCAACGCTTTCAAAGTGGAACTCTATAGGGTCTGATCAATCTTGAGCAGTGAAAACGTATTGGCTTACAACAAAAGTGCTAATGGCTCAGTTCTCGGCCTCACTCGGGAAGGTGTGTCCGTCTCCTTCCACTCACTCTGCTTCACTTTTCACATCTAGATCCTTTCTACAAAATCCACTGCTGTGATTGGTGACGGGTGATGACAAAATTATTTCCAGGTCCAAGAACCATGGATCAAAACTCTGGGATCAAATTTAATCAAATTTTCAAACCATTGAGTCGACAATTGCAGCATGAGCAGGTACATCAGAGATAAAAAGGTTTTCTTCTCAGATTTGGTTCTGTGGGTGTGCAGAACCCAATTACAAACGCCGGTACATCAGTGTCTGCTTGTCCAAGGGCAGGTACACACACTTTTGTGGTCACTGAACGTGTAGTTTGTGTGAATATCAACAGTCGTCAATCACTAACTCCGCCTTTCATTCTTTTAATTAAAGCACATTCTTCTTTTTCGATTTTATTCATGTAAAAGCACGAGCCATTCTTCTCCTGGATAAACCAGCGAGCCTGAGAAGAGGAACCTGGTCCCGGGACCTGACTTTGAATAATGTTCCTCCATAGCTGCATATGGAGAAGACTGGTCAGAGCCGTAGTGCAGGTTTCTATCTGACCAGCCAGATGAGACACACTAGTTTCCTCAGTCGCTGAACTGCAGCCAGAAGAAAAATGTGTATCTTTCTGCAGCGAGAGACACGATCACAGCGTATTATCTCTATTATGATGTCCTGCCTGTGTGGGACTGCTGTTATATCAGATTTGTTATCATCTAATGAACCCTTCAACCAAATGATTAAATATTTTAATTCCTGTATGTTTAAATATGATTTGAGTGGATATAATTGCACGACCGATATTATTCACAAGGCTTTGTTTTCCAAATGTGTAATTTCTGAATAGTAGTGGTTTGGCAAAAAAAAAAAAAAGTGGTATTTATTTCATTAAACTGATTTAGTTCCATTGAAATTGAAGCCAAGTCGTCACAGGCGGTCACAGTAAAGCACTGGGACTGGCAGACAGCTCCAGCCTAAACAAAGTAACCCTGCTGAGAGGCTTTCCAGTCGGAGAGGTTGTATTGTCCACCGTGTCGTCTACAGTAAGATACGCCAACCGGCTGCTGGTTGCACCTAAATACACTGCTCAAAAAAATTAAGGGAACACTCAAATTACACAGTCTCAATAAACAAAATAATCAGGTTGAAATTTAATTAAAAAAAAGTAATTAGGGACATATGTTGTGTTATCCATTAAGAGCAATATATCACAAGAACGGGCAATGGAATCCAAAATTAACCCACTGACGGCTGGATTCAATATCACATCAAAATCGAAGTGAAAATTTGAAGTCTCATTAAGCTACCATTAATAAGGATGGCACAAGCAAAATGCAAAACAAGAAAAAAAAAAAATCAGCCCACCATTAACCACCTGCAACACCAATCCCTTTATGGGGTTGTCTTGCTGTTTCCTCCCCTGTCTGTGAAATTGATTCACAATCGCTTACGCTGCCTAATGGAAAGTTTGCTGTCCGAGAAGTTTAATTTAATTAGTGTTGAACAGTAGATGATTAAGTGTTCACTTAATTCTTTTTGGAGCAGTGTATTTACCATATATAAATGTGATCGTATTAGTCTTCTTGGCAGATAAATATTCTCAAAATGCAAAGAAAAGCTCGTCACATTAGGCTGTGGGAAGTTTTTTCCAGTATTTTCTTACATTTTATTTAAAAAATAAATGAATGCCGTCAGTGTAAGAATATAACTCTAAAACTTTGCAGAAAATAAATCAGAATTCACCAAAATATCAACAGTTTTTTTTGGTTTGTTGGTTGCAAAAATGTGAAGAATAATCATTTTCATTTAAATCCGGCTGGATACACGAGAACAATACTTTTGATTATCGTCCTATGACACAGCCAACGGGCCACAGTGAAACCAGCATGTGCAGCTGTAAAAGAATCCCTGTCTCTCTCCCAGTCCTCATCTCCCTTTAAATCATACACAATCAGCAGCTACCTTCCAATAACCACATGCGAGCTGAGTGTCACCATCTCCCATTAATCGTCAAGTCATGACAGATTACTTTAGCTGTGTCATTGTTCACATGAGCGCCTGGCGTGCTTTAACTAGTGGCAGTGCAGGGTTCCTCGCAGATGTAACTGTTTGGAAGTGTCCTGCGGGTTTCAAATGCCAGGGCGGATTAATCCACCTCCCGCCATGACAGCCACCCGCTGTTTAGATCCACAGCCTGAAAGCTGTCCTGGCTGGCTTTGATATGAGAGGGCTGGTCAGGCTGAGGCTGACGAGAGGCAGAAAGGAGGGAAGAAAAAGAAATGGAGAGGATGACTGCTTTCTATAACCAAGGACAAAGTCCAGATTGGAGGGGCGTGTGTATGATTGACGGCGCTTTGCTTTTGATTAGCCAGGGGAGAAATGGGATGGGACAAGCCTGTGCACGTGCGTGTGTGCGTGCGTGCGTGCGTGTGTGTGTGTGTGTGTGTATCCAGGAGACAGTCCCCATGGAGACAGCTCAACTAAGCATTCAGTCAAGAGAGGGAAAATGAGCGCAGAGGGCAGTGTGTGTGTATGTGTGTGCACGTGCACGCACGTGTGTGCACGTGTGACTATGCTGTGCACAAGTCCATGACAGTGATGTGATGAGACTGATGACCAGTGTTTGATCCTTTGGTCCAGTACTGTAGTGGAAACACACACACACACACACACACACACACACACACACACACACACACACGGATGTATGTCACAGCTGACACAGTAAGAAAAGCTCCGGTGTAAATGGTACAATAAATTATGGCTGAATTCCATGTAGCTGCTTCATTTCCAGGGCCCTGGTGTGGTGCATGTTGGCTCAGAGTTAGTCTAACAGAGCCATTGGTAATGTTATCAGTGTGGTTATTGTCCCACAGCATGTCAGAGGCCTATAGCTACAGTAAAGAATGTGAACTGTACATACAGAGTGGTGCTCATCTTGCTCCTGATTCCATTAGTTCTCATTTTGCATCATGAATCCTTTACAGACCAATTACTCAAGCTCAACCACTTTGAATCCAATTTAACAACCTGCACAAACCACTGAAGGTGTCACGCAACTCTGGCCACAACGTAGAGATACTGACTCCTATTTAAATTACACTAAGTTGCTCTGATTTCCTTTTCCATTGCACTGCAACTGGAATGTCACAAAAGTTTATCTCTATCCCCAAGTTAACTCGTATGATGAAAGAGGCCTGGGTCTCTGTCACCACTTCCCCTTAGCATACTCACTGTGTAGAGATCTCCTCCTAATGTGGTTCTAATGTAAGAGATGGGGAACGAACACGTGTGAGGCTGCCGCAGCGTGTTTCCATGAACAGTGTTTCCTTGCTGAGCTGCAGTGGGTGTGGTGTAACATAAAGTGGGAGTTTTCAAATCACTTGTTGTTTGGGTCCAATATCTTGATATGCTACGCCAAAGTGAAAAATTGTCTGGTCATATTGGCGATGTGCTGAAAAAAAGAAATACCAAACATTTGCGAGATAAATTGTTTTAATGTGGTATTCAGGGATGCATTGGTGGTGTAATTTAGCCCATTTTAGTGTTGCTATAATTATAATGAATGTATTACTAATGGTGCACCTGTTATGTCCCTGCTGCTGTGTCCTGCCTCATCAGTGGCCACAGTCACTGCACCTCTCCACCACCTTTAATCATCTCGTTCCGACATGTTTCTACTTTTTAATTCTTATTTTATCTGCACCACCCATTTCTTTTTTTATCTGCCATCTTTCTTTTTGCCAAAAAAGGCTCTGAGCCGTCCCTGTTACCACACAACCCTGATGGAAAGTAAACTCCCTCTGATCAGCGCCATCGAGCCAAGGATCTGTCCAAATGGGGAGATTTGACTCATAACTCCCACCCTCAATATTGACAGTAATAGATTGGCCCGGTCTGACAGAAGCAGACAGTGTCGTGCTGCTGCTGCAGTGGCAGGTGGGCCAGTCCATGCCATGGCCCTGGAACAAACTGTAACTGACATCAGAAATTGACCACCAGCGTTTGGCCTGGAATGGCCCCTCCAATCTGGACTCTCTCTGACTCTCCCAGCAGCCAGTGTGCCCCTGGTCGTTTATGAAAGCAAAAATAAAAGTGGCCAAATAAGCTGACTACTGCAAATGCTGAAACCTCAAATAAGCTGTGGTTGAGGGATCTTTTCTTATATAAGCTTCAGTATAATGACCAAGCACTCTTTCAATATATGCATTGCTTTGTAAGTATGTGGATGGATTTGAGGGGAACAAACTCTGTAGTGAAAGCTGTGATTTAATCGCATTGATGTGAATGAAATCCCCACTTTCAATAACAAATTAGTTCCTATAAAACTATCTAGCTCTTCCCCCAAACCAAACCGTAGCTCTCTTTCCCAAAAGGCTGAAAACAAACAATATCGTCATCGATTATCTGCAAACATCTTGTACAGCCTCATGGAAGAAGCCCAAAAGTCAATATTTATCTTATTATTTTCTTTCACGGATGCAATCAAATGAATAAATTGCCTTGCTCACTGATTCAGTCCATCATCACTTTGAAAAGAGCAATCCCCTCATCAGTGCTATTATACTGTCGACACGCGATGGACAGGTTAAAGAAAATCAATGCAGCACAACGAGACATTACCGTTTTTTTATTGCTCACATTCTTCTTCCTTGTGACTACGTTACCCTCAATGCAACAGCACAGCAACATGCAACAAAGGCTTCGTTCTATTTATGTCACATACTTTTCAGATAGTCCTCCCGATGACCTGCAAATAGGCTTTGATGTGTAAATCGCTGGAGTTCCTCTTTTAGCATCACCAGTGTTGTGAAACTTCCCCGGGTCCCTTTTTGAGGGATGATGACTGCATGTAGCTTCACAGACAGAAGATTTAAATTAGTGCTGAAACGATGACTTGACTATTCCATTGCTAAATATTCAGCTGCTCTGCTAGAGTTCTGATTTATATCATCATTATATTATTATTATACATTTAATAGCTTTGGCTTTTGTTGGGTACAACAAGCAACCTGAAGACGCCACCTCTATTTTGAGAAACAGATTTTATATATTTGTATTATTATTATTAGTAGTAGTTGTAGTTTGAATGTTATTTTTATCCCTTTTGATAAAATTAAATAGAGCATTTTATGGGTTTGACTGTGGGGGCAAAATGGCTCAATAGCGCCCCCTGCAACACTTAACAAAACAGCCCCTGAGTTATGTTTCACCTACATGAATGAATTTGGCAGAGTCTAGAGAATTGATCACATCGACCTGGGTCAGTCTGAGATCCCTGTGTTAGGCTAAAATGCAAAAGGTTTCAGGTTTCTTTCAGTGGCGCGTCCATGACGAATGAAAAAAGGAAGATATACATTTATACATGATTTAATGCGCCCTGAATTTCATGACTGATTCCCATGTGCTACAGGTCCATCAGTCTACAACCTCAAACCTTCATTAAGTTGTGCAGAATACGAGATATCAAAGAGCCGCAGCACATGACACTGGGTCATGAAAAATGGTAGAACGACTTGAAGAAAAAATAATCTGTTGGCTCCGTGTCAGCCACACGTGTACAAAGCATTTCATTGTAACAATCAATATCTACATATCAAAATACAGCGATCAGTGAAGCCTAATGAGCCGTTTGATGCTTTATAAATGATACAACAGCAGAACAAAAATCTCAATTAAATTCAAATTTGTGCTACAGAAGAATGGTCGCATGTATTATTTAGTCTTAAACTGTATTATTAATGCAGGTTAATGAAAGAAAATGGCCAGAGTACATTTTAAATCTACATTAAATGAGTGTCTGCAGTGGTGTTCAATTTCATACAAGTCATCAGGGCAGCTGCCTTGTGTTCACAGTGTAATAACACAGGCCTTTAAATAGAGCAGCACTGATTTGAATTGAGTTTTTTTAAATAAGGTCAAAGAATATTTTTTATATTGTGACTCAGCAAATGGCTGGTGTTCATTATGCATGTCGCACTGTGTGATTGATAGTGAATGATAAGCTGGACCATTTTCGGCAGCACGGTTTATGAACAGCTCATTTGGACCCGACTCTCTGCATTGGCAGAGGAAGTTCAAGAAGAAATTAATTATATTTTATGTCTCATTTTCTAATAGAGGCAATGAAAGAACAACTGTGATCAAAACGGTGACGTTACACAAAAGCTAAAAACTGACTCGGAGACCATCTCCTGGTAACACATCCCCATCAGGGCCCATATAGCACATTTAACAGCCATTTGGCAAAGTTCCAATGTATCAGCAACTTAAAGAGAAAAACAATAGGTGGCTGCAGGTAGCCAATTAAAAGCAAAGAGGGCATTTGAATAAAGGTTTCAGACAAAGTGCTGTGTCATCAATTTTAACCCTTTATGGCCATTTAAAAGTTGCACGTAATATATATAGGGGTAGTTAATTATGTGCTGCATAAGAATAGTACAAACACACACACACACACACGCACACACGCACGTATAGAGCATACTAAATAAAATGAAGCATCTTATGACACAATATCTGTCATCTATTAATAAAAGGAAATTGAAGTACAGTTTTGAGTAGTTATGTAATACTTTATATTGCACTCTATTTCAGAAGAAAGTAATACTTACATAGTGTAAAAACCCTTCCACCACATATTCAAATACATTACTTTAATTAATAATTGGTTAAAATCCATTTTAAACAAGACAGAACTGAAATGTACTCCTGAAAGACTAAAAAAATTAGCTAGTAAAATGATATAATCATAAATAATTCTTTTGAGAAACTAGACTGGCACTCAGAGAGTGAATATAAAGGCCCAACAGTCCCCTTATGAAATCACATTTGAGTTCACATTAAAGATCCACATTTTTACTAATATTTAAAAGAATGTTGAAAAAACGACCTATTTCACAATGTTTCACAATGTTACACAATGAAAGCGAAAAAAAAAAAACACTGTCTCTGGCCCCTGATGCCGATCCCATCCAAAATTTAATGGGCTCTTTCCTGACCCACACCCCATCCTTCCACCGAGTTTTGTGGTAGTCCGTCTCCTAGTTTTGGTGCAGCTGAAAACGTAACCTCCTTGGAGGTAATAAATAGTTCAAAGCTCCACTTTGAATGGCAACAACATTAAAAATGATGTCATGTCACTGATTTATAACACGATGACAGTGCAATTATAAAGAGGGAACGTTTGATTTAGTTTAGAATCTTGAGGTTTTGCCTGTGACAAAGCATCTAAGCCTGAGGAATCACTTCTTTCACTTTAGTAAAATGATACATGTGCACATCAATTTTGTGTTTTCTTTTACTGTCATTAATTTACATCTCCATGATGCTCTAAAACTTAGTGAACTAGGATACAACATGTTTTACAACTATTTGGCAAAAAAATTGGTCCATCAACAATCTCACGAAGGGAGGAGCCGTACCTACTTCCAGAATTGTTCAAATTTTTATAAGCCAAAAAAGAGATGAAGGGAGAAAGGAAAATAAATAATAGATCTTTTTTTTTTTTTGACGTGTTCATCAAAGGAACAATAGCCAATCAGCTTGGTAGTGAGGACAGGACACAAACACAGAGACAGAAAAATGTCATCAGATGCGTCTTTATAGGAAAATCAAAATCCATTTACCTTTACCCTGAGTACATTCTGTGTAAGGGTAAAAATCCCAGAGGAACTCATGCTAAAGTGTAGTTACAGGGTGTTTTGTGCAAAGTTAATTTTATACAGTGCATATGGCAAGTACAATTACTGTGTATTGGTGAGTATTGGCCCAGTTCTGCTCTGCTATCCAGGGTGTTTCCCTGCCTTCTGTTCCATGCATGCTGGCTTTGGCTCCAGTCCCCGCTGTGTTCCTGCACAGACATAAACGCGTAATAATGATAGAAGAATTGTGAGTCATTTTCCCCCACTCCTGCTTTACGACGACTGCAACAGACGCAAAACATGGAGACACAACTGTAGGGATTTGCATTAAACCAGGCGAGCTGTCACCAGTGAATACGGCCGTCAGCTCAGTTACAAGCCACACTTGTGGGGAAATATATTCAATATCCAGAAACTGTGGAGAATGCATTTTGTTGCAGGTTGGGTTTGTGACTTTTTTTTTTAAAGGAAGATACTCAGGGGAGCGGTCATGCCCGTTTGAGAGGGTGGCTTTTGAGAGAATGTCTTTGAGAGATGACCGGCGTTAGACACGTATTCCTTCACATTCTGCTCTGAAACCAGCCTGAGTCCCTTTTTCATCTGAGTACTTTCAGTACAAGGTCAGTGAGAAGAGCCAAACACTGTCTGTCCAGTACACATGTACAAGTCAGGTAAGTCAGGGCAAGATGCAGAGAAAAATATAGAAGAAGAAGAAGAAAATAAATGCTGTGACTCAGAGTCAAACAGAATTTTGAATCCTCTTCACTTCTTGTGAGGAAATATAAACTGTGACATTGAAACTGTTGTGCACATTTTTCAAAGGAGGAAAAAACCCTTTTGGACATTCCTTTTACTGTAGCTTACTAACTTTGGGGTGCCAGATTTCCAAAAGGAGGCTCTGTTAACCTCACTATATTATAGCATACGAATGCTAATACAAGATATTATTTCCCCCCTTTAGCCTATTTGACCACATTCTGTCGTGGATTAACTATTTAAACTAAAATGAGACATAGGATGCTTTACTTGTAATACTTGTATATTTGAAAGCCCCAAAAAACACCACTCCCCACAGAAAACACAGCTCCTGAAACTCCTGAACCAACTCATCAGTAGTCTGACCGATACTTCTGCATCGTTTCCCCATATCAGCATAATGCACACCTTGCTGCTAGTCTGGCACACCCACTAACGAAGCCAAGTAAATTGAGAGCGGAGGCTGATGTCCTACACGTGTTGGAAGTGTTTGACCAATCACAACAGAGTGCTCCAGCGGACCAATAAGAGCGTACTGGGCTTTATCAGGAGGGGGGTGGGGCCTTAAAGAGACAGCGGCTGGAAACGGGTGTTTTAGACAGAGGCTGAAAAGAGGAGCTGCAGCAATGGAGAGTATGAGGAAAGTGTTTTCTGAACATTAAAGCATGTTAACCTGTTTAAGTCATAACCCAAATTAAAATTATGAACCTCAATATCAGAATTATACGTCTCATTTAAGTTGCATCAAAGAAATGTAAATCTGGTAAATGACCAGATTCACATTTCTAGCAGCAGGAAGAGTTGTAACCTCAGGACACTACAACAAGAAGTTCCCAGGACAGTCAAAGGGGGATCAGTGATTTGTCAGCAGATACACACATTCACAGGTCATTCACATCTCCGTCTGGCTGGTGATTGGTTGACTGTCCATGCCGCATCTCTCCCCCTCTCACTGATCACAGTCAGTCTGAAGAGCTGTTCCCACATTAGTATTCACGGGAAATACTGGCAGCTCTCAAGTGTTAAGGTTTTAAGATCTGCCAAAAAAAAGTTGCTAGGCTCTTTTTTTGAATGGAAGCAAAAGCCACATCAATATACCAGCTGGTTAACAGCTTGTGTGGTGATCGTAACTGAGACGATATGGTACATATCTACAAACAAATCGCAATTACAGTCCAATAACGACATTGTCAGTCTACAACTAAAGGGATGCAATCACGGCAGAAACTTATGTTCTCTTTTGCTAATTAAAGATTTTATTCTAATTTCGGCAAAGTCATTTGCTGTATGATTATAATTTGTTGCTCATTTTGTTTGCTTGATATGCACCGAAATGATTTATCCTTGTTTCTAATTGTATACCAGAGGGGATGGAAACATCTGATTCTGAGCTTTATTGGTCTCTTAAATAAACTTTCCCCGTTTCTCTACGCTCCTGTTGTCTCAGAACGCCGCGCTTCTTCACTCTCACTCCCACTCGGCTGATCTCCTGCTCACTCGCTTTTACAGGCACCCAAACGCGCTCACACTCAAACACGATTTTGCTGCCGTGCTTATTTTTGCTTCCTCAAATGAAACTCGCACAGTTGCATTTTCTATCTAAAACACCCCTGCATAAAATAACCAAAAATCCCCAGCTGCCATTTAGAGTTAAACAGTTTAAAAATAGTCTCAGCAGAACACCTTTCACCATTTACAACAAAAACTGGGAGGCAGTCTGGTAGAACCACTTACTTGCCTTAACTCCCAATTTCTGCTTTAGGAGCTTTAGGGACAGATGCTGCATAACGTCTTTAATTGCCACCTTCTGCTCATTAATTTACAAGATATGTTTTCTTATGTAAATGAGAATTAGGCTTGTAGCAGGAGGGGGGTACGTGGGAACAGAAACACACCTTTGGGAATACTTTGTTGGGCAGGTTGTTTATCGGAACAGAAAACATTGCACAATTTTCCCTCACACCCACTCGCTACGGGAGTTACCCCGGCACCTGTGGATTTCAGCGTGTGTTTCTTTTCCACTTGCTCATCATAAACATCGTCTTTTTATAGCGCAGAACCTCTCAAATGGTCTTTTTCACAAATCACTCAAGTCATTCACTTTAATTATAAAGTCCACAAAAGCCTGAAGAAAAGGCACAATTTCTTTTTGTCAATGTGCCTACGATCTCTCAAGCGAGCCCGAAGTCATCTGAAAGGGAGTGTGGGCAGCGGCAAATGAATTACCGAAGCACAGTCTGCAACAATAAGCGTCGACAAGCCAAAAGAACAGATGCATAAAAATATATGTTGAGAAATAAGATGTGATTATTTAATTGCAGGAAACAGCCGCACACACTGGGCTGTTGCTGAGAGTTTGTTAAAGCTGCCACATTGTGATTGTTGACAATGACCACGTAGACTTTGTATTTTTTGTTCATGTTCACAGTAAGAAAATTTAAAACAGCCGAGAACATGTCACTACCCACTCAGCTACAAGTTGGCCATACTGTGACACGGTAACAGTTTGTTGACACTGAATTTAGGTCACAATGCTTCCGTTACAATTACACGTGTGCCCGGTGTGAGTGGTGGGTTTGTTTGTGAATAACAACTCTGAGTAGGTGTGGGAGGGAGGGCTGAGAGCAGCTGCTGTAAGAGTCTTGGTTTACTGGAGGCAGTGTGAACCGCAGCACTCTCAAGTCCAAACAATTGGGCCCGAGATTTGGTTGTGCTACTTTATTTGGCCCCAGTGGGAAGTGCTGTGGCCTCAAGGTCCTTTTCAGATAGAAAGGCGATTTGCTGGCATTGTCCTTCACCGAAATGCGCAATGGTGAGAGCAATGTGGGCAGAGTTTCTTGGTTTACACTTTTTCCCCACATACATCCAGCTACCTGACGGACTCAAAATACCTGTAAACTTGTGCCATATAATTGGGGAAACGTTTGCTCCATTGGGGATTCCATGCCTGGCTGGTTGATTTGTGTCTATTGGACAAGCGAGTGTTCGTCACAGCGTGCCACGCTCCAAGTTCAATATTGTGGTAGTTTTTGGTTTGCCATTTTTTTGTTTAGCCTGCAGTCAATAATCTTTTATATGATTATGAATCCTAATTTAAAGCATGGTTGATAACAGTGTTTTCTTTCTCTGTGGGCACTCAGGCTTGTCATAGTGTGGATAAAAAAACATGTGTAATTAGTATGATAAATGTTGGCTCTGTTCCATTTAGTTGGTCCTGTTTCATGGTCCTGGCATCGAGCGGGCTGGCTCGCTGGCATGACACATTGGAGAGGAGCCACTATGTCATTAGGTTCTGTGCACCTGTGCATTTTAATAGAGTAAAAAAGTCAAGATGCACAATGTTATTCGTGATAGTGAGAATCTCTATACAACTACAGGCATTTCAATATTTGCAACAACGGAGCTGCAATTAGCAATTGCTCAAAATTCTAAATAATACATAATCAACAACACTAAAAATTGTGTCCATACACATTTGCAGTGTTTATGGATATGCGCTCAAAGCCGGCTTCCTCTGTTTCTGCTAGAGCTCTGGGCTAAACCTCCACAGTGAAATAAACAGGCAAGATGGATAGAATTGATATTAATTTTCTCATCCCTCATCTGAGCATATTTCCCAACATGTCAAATGATTCCCAAATAATAAATCACCATAATTAATTTTGTAAACGGCTTTTATTTTCTTGCAAAGACATTTTAACATTGATACTATGAAAACATTGATACGCTGCATCAAGGTCAAATATTATCCCACTTAAGAATGACTAACTGAAGTGTTGCGTTTTAACTTTCAACCTTGTCAAGTGAAAACATCCATTTAATCTACAATGGGACCTCTAACTAAATCGTTCTTTTAGTTTGAAGGGGACAAAAAAGAAATACAAATAAACTCAACTTAATGCAGTAAATCAGATTTCTGCACTTGAACTCACTCCACCTCTCCAGTGAGAAAAATTGAAATAAAATTAGCATTTTCCCTTGTACTTCCCTCGTGGCAATATGTTTAGCACAAGGCCTTCGGCGCCCGACATATGGGCTCGGAAGCGCCATTTAAACGAACAGATGGGGAAGTGCCTCGGCTCCCACAGCCTTTCCTCTTACCTCGCACCTCAAAGCACAACTGCACACGGAGTTAATTTAAGGGTTTTGTCCAAGGTCACCATGACCCTTCAGTCCTCAAATGGCTAAGTCAAGTTAGGCCAAGTAGGACCTTTTGACCTTCTCCGCAGTGTAGCCGGCTTGTATCTATTCTTCTGATTCTGCAGTTGTGTGACTACTTGACTTAGTGAGCGTGTGCACGTGTGCACGTGTGCATGCGTGTGTCTCTCTCAGTGGGAAAGCTCATCTCCGTAATGGGACCCATCCTTTGTCTACCACTGACAAGCGTGACCACTGTCCCAATCCCCTTCAATGTAGTTTCATGCATGGTTGAAGGTAATCATTATGCATGTGGACACAGTGACAGTTTCACAGGGAAGGATGGAGGACATAGCAGCAGCATGGAAAGAAGGAATCCATCACTACTCTCTAACTAAATAACATGTGAAAAATCGCCTTCATTATACATTATTCAGCTTTGAAGGATTTATTTTATAGAAAATATTTTTATCCTGTTTGGAAGTTTTGCTTGTGATTTATTATGCATAAAAAATGTATATTACTTTATTCTGGGAAAAAATTGAATAGAAAAGTTTCAATGTAAAAAGAAAACTACAAAAACAGATCAAAGCTCGTTGATCCAAACAGAAAAAACCCCACAATGAAGTATGATTTGAATAAAGGTGTCATTAAATAAGAACACTGGGAGTTTTCTGTACTTAAGATTACTTTCAGTGATTGCAATTTCTAGCACTTCCCTGTGCTTTCTGTATCTTTCCAGCTGTGGTTGCATTTATCTCTGTAGTCCTATGATGTGTTCCGACATTAATGCCTTATTTTGGCAGAGATGTCTTCTCTCTGCATGCTCGGCGATGTCACTAAAGCTCTGTCTGCTATTTGACTTGCGAACCACAATTTCCCAGTGGGACATTATGAAAATCCTCACATTTCAGCGGTTCATGCTGAAGCTGATGGTGCTGCTGGCTGGCTAAAGGCCAGCTGACACTAGCAGAGCAGCTAGCTGGACAATAAAAAAGAGCTACTGGGACCTTACAGGTAGGCTCGACTTGTTATATTCATTTATGTTCCAGCTGACCAACAGTTTCAGTGGAAACAGGGTCACAGTGCTGCAGAACTCTTCGGGCCATACAGTGGCCCACAGAGCGTGGTAGTAGTTCTCCTGCCAGCAGGTGACAGCTGGAAGCTAACACCAGAAATGATGCCCTGCAGTGGATTTTTATATGCATTTTTTATCATACCACTTTTTTACAACACCAATTTCTGTCTGTTTCTCGTAGCATGAAATCCCAAATTCCTTATGCCCTGCAGTCCTGTTGGCCAGGGGGAGGCCTGCAGGAAGACCTCTATGACAAATGCTGAACAAGTCTCTGCTTTTCACCTGAAAGTAACGTGGTTTACCGCTGTGGTGGTTCACTTCCAATAGGTGCTGCTAGTGCAGCAATGAGGATGGGAACCATTGCCTGATTTCCCATGTGTGAAGACTGTGGATGACTGAGGGACCATCTTCAGCCTTCCTAGATGGTGCCTCGTTGCACCAGGCTGAAATAGTTCCTCTGGCTTCCAAGTTGTTGGGCCACTACACCAAAAGAGTTGAGACCCTCTCTTGCTGAGTCTGCTGATTTTGGCTCCTGGTGTTTTCAAGGCCAATGTTTGAAATGCAGATTTTGTTTTTTTATGACAGAACCTCCTCTTAGCTTAATGCTATTCCTGGGGGCTTTCCGGACTTGGCTGACTCTATGTCTTGTGGTGAATGGATGCAAATGTGTCCCCTCAACTTTTCTTTTGATGTGTGATGAGTGAAAGTTTGATGTCATGGTTGTCAAATCCCAGCCTGAGCCTCACAGGAAATCTCCTAGTTGCTAGGTGTTGTGTCTGATAAAATATTAGGTTTGAGCTAAAACAGCACGACATTACAAAAACTTCCAATTTAGTTGGGCTGGTAGGAGGATTTCATTTACATAATATCCTAGGAATTATGTCGATATGGAGGCATTACCATCCAGTGCCCATCCAGTTTCATTGGCAATTCAGGAAACAAGCAATTGGCTATAGCCCCAATATGAGATGGTTGCCCCCCCAAGAGACTACAGGTCGGATCCCGCAACAAGGTCAAAAGAGTCAAAACTTCAGAGATTTAGTTGAGGACTAGAACGCCTTGCATGTATCATGTTTTTGGTGAGGGTTTGGTTGGAACCCCCCCCCCCCCCCCCCCCAAGGCCCTTTTGCCTGGGGCCTTCAAAGTCCCTTGAAATGCTCCTGGCGGGAAATAGCATGGACATTTGTGGTATAAATGGTGTAAGTAGAGGTGATACAGTTGACGATATACTGCACCAGCAGGGACGTTCACATAATTACAGTGATATTCAGTATTTCTAAAATCGGAACTAAGAGGGGGAGGATTGTTAAATACATATCAATGTGTGAATATACATCCACTTGTGTTATATGTTTGCTTCCTGTTCCCTTTTCAAGTGGGTTTCCCATTAGAAAGCTAACTGGCAGGAGGAGAATTGCCACGGGACAAATACAGCTGCAGTTTATGACAGCAGGGAAATGATTGATGTGGGTGAGCCTGTTGGGAAGATTGTGTTTGACATAATCAGATAATTACTATAATATGGATGACTGCATATAAATGAAAACATTAATGGGATATTCATTTTTTTTTTTTTTACCCCCGGAATCAAAACACAATAATGAATGCATTTAAAACCAAATCACTGTTGATTTACCAAAAACGTTGCGCTCTAAATTAATTGTGTTTCCTCTTGAAGTGTCACAAAATGAAAGGCAGAGGGAGCCGATGAATTTCAGCTAAAAAGCAAATCAGTGTCTAATAATGCTCCAAGACTATGAATGTGTTGTGTTAATGATGCTCCCCTGTCCCTGAGTGATTGCTCATTTCCATTTCTAGTGTCCTCATTAGGCTTGATGGAACATGTAAAATCCAGTAACATATAACGCGCACACGCAATTGTCGACAATAACTTGGCACAATGCTGCGGCGCATAGATTACGATGTTATCTTGACGAGCTACTTAAACAGTGTCAGAAAACACATGCGACTAATGATAATGAGTTGTACTGTTAGTTAGCCTGAGACTTGGTGAGCTCCATGTGCCGTCACCTTAAGGCACATTCAAACCTCGCGTTATTCTAGCACAATAAACAGAGGAAAGGCCAGAAACAATGATGTGTATATACGATCACTTACCATTCATTTCTGCAACACCTTTATTTTATTATTTATTATTTGCTGCATACAGGCGTCATGCTGTGGTAATGCATGTCCCTGCGTTGATTACAGCACAACCCTTCACTTATCATCAGAGCAAATCATGCAAAGAATTGTAGTGAGTAGAAGTATTACATTAAGAATGAATTGTGTCAAGTTCCGATATTGCGACGGGCAATGGCAGCCTATAGAGAAGCAGGCGTTGAGCTCACAAATGACAGAACCGTGCAAGAAAAACTAAGTTTGTTTTAGTTATATCTATTTATATCTATTTATATCAACTTTCTCACAGGGAGGAGTCAAGTGAGTCTCTTTAGAGGAGCATCTTCCTCAGGACTGACAGAACGATGTGGTTTCCTTCCTGGGTGAAGTGCACTCTGTCAGGTAGATAGAGTTTTTCTTGAAAAAACTGAGTGGATGTTGAACCACTTCCCCTCCAAAGTGGTGAACAGCCCTAGTAATCAGTTCGTTGACTGTCCTCCTGTCCCCGTTGATGAGCCTTGGTTCACCGTATCGCCTTTTCTCTTTAGTTAAAGGTTCAGTGTGTGGAACATGACTAGTCGGGCTACTGTAAAAAAAAACATGGCAGCCTCCGTAGAGAGGCCCCACTTCCGAGGTAAATATAAAGAATTTAAATATAAATGGCTCATTCTACGGTAAAGAAAAAAAGGGATGTGTATCCCTTGTTTGGACGGTCCAGGTCTTTGTCCCCTCAAAAGTCAGCAGTGGTTTTCTATTGTTGCACATGCTTACCAAATTTCAACATTTTAAATCTTGGCGTGACCAGACGAGGTGTAATCTAATGAGAGAAATAGAAAGAACATTAAAAAGCACAGTAACACATTTTACTGCACTAATGGCGACACAGATCAATGCACAAGACTGAAACACAATTGGATGCAAATGGGCTGCCCTCATTTGTCAGCAAGACCAGAATCATGGCTCACGTAGCAACTGAGCTTTTAGATGACTTTACTTGGACATGAGTTTATAGAAGATCGCGACATTAGTATTGTTTTTGCTGAAAAAATAATGTCATCATCACCGTAGCACGTACTTCAGTAATTGTTGTGTATCGAGCAAATGTGGGCAATTTCAGTGTAGGTCAGACTTGTACTGATGTGTTTGTCTGTTTGTGTGTATTGGCTCAAACTGTTTGTGGTGTGTGTGTTTGTGTTTCTGACCCCTTGCATCTTATTTCATGATTTATTTCCTACTGACACAGATGATTCCTTCCACATCAGTACCTTGTTCCATGGTTGTCCAGAAGTGTTCCTTACCAGGGTAGGACACACACGCACACACACACACACACACACACACACACACACACACACACACACACACACACACACACACACACTATCACATTAACACACACACTAAAACACACACACTTGTTCATACACCTGTAAACAGACCTTTGCTGCTCCATCCAAACATCCTTTTCAGACCAGGGTAAACTAGATATGTGAGGGCGGGCTCTGACCTGCACTGTGTTAATCCACTCACAGTACACATACACACACACACACTATACTTTTGATTCAGGCCACATTCATCAGATCTGATGCAGCAGGCTTGTGGTGTGTTTGCAGAGCAGACAGAGATTGCGAAGGGGCACAAGCCAATAAGTGCCTCTGCTGTATTTGCGTGGTCCCTGTGCTGCCTCCGTCATTAACAGTGAAACTCTGCATGCACAGCCTTTGAAGCAGGTGTGAGTGTGTGTGTGTGTGTGTGTGTGTAAACAACACAGAGAGAGAGAGTGTGTGTGTGAGTGCCATATTTTATTTTGGCAATCATTGTACTGTGTTTTGGAATTACAGTGTTGCAGTATTTGTGTCCTATCATTACACAATATAATATTAGTACAGCACACTAAATGAGACATCACAACCTTAGTATGTGACTACCCTAATAGGAATATAATGTAATTCCCCTAATTGTAGTTTTAGCCTATTTGTTTTCATCAGAATCTTTCATTTTCGTTAACAATGTTAGACGGACGTGAATTTTCTGTATCAAGCTCATTTATGATCAGCAAGATATTGTTGCGTGACACACTTTGGACATTGAGGCTCATTTATAAAGCTTTAATACGGACAGCCGTACATTATTTGACGTTCCTCTGACAGCTTTATTGAGCTGCTCACGTCTGACAGAACATGAAAACGAATTAGATATACATAACGGTATTAATTAGGGTTAGACCGATATTGGTTTCCCGTTATATTAGATGAATCTGTCATCGTGTCCTCCGCTCGCCTCGCGTCCAGACCAAACTATGAATGATTCATCTGGCGAAAAAATAGCAGTAACACTGAGTCTCTCCTGGCATGGTGTCAAGTCTCCCACCAGCATCTATCTGTGGCTGGTGTGGAGGTTTTGTGGATTTGAGACCAGATACAGTGGATATTTGGCAGCGAGGTGGGACAGATGACTGCTCTCGTAATGGTGTTATTGAATCCTGAAGCAGAGCGGTTCACACATGCATCCCTCAGAAGCTGCCATGCTGGTGGCTGCTCTTAGCTCCTCTTCCACCTACCTCGAAGCCTACAGAAACTTCATTACGCTAAATATGCACCCATTGCCTACAAAGGGACAAACCAAGTTATAGATGATAAATAAAGCATTTTTTTTATTTGTGTTTGATCAAAGTTTTTCTGTTAGTTAGCTGGATTACAAACCAACTATTCGATGGCCTATCAGGAAACTTGGTGGAAGGATATATCATCAGTATGGGTCAGGGAATAAGGATCAACATCAGGCGGCAGATCCAGGGATTTTTTTGTCCTACTTTCTTTAACATTGTAAGATAGGTAGTTTTTTTTTGTTGCATTTTAACAAATTCCTCAGGGAATCATTTTTGAATCTTGATGGAAATAAAATCATGCATATTAAGGACCAATTTCTGAGTATTTGCAATTTAGTGCAGCTTGATTGAATTGACATTCTAGCTGTATTATTTATTATCATTATTATTATTAATAACGTCGTTGTTAGATGACCTCGAGCAACCAAAGTTATATTACGGGAGCAAAGGAGGAAATCAGGTAACTATTTATAGACCAACATAGTCTATGACTCACACAGGAAAACAATAGTCAGCACAACACTAACCCTCAATCCCTGTTTGTATGCATGATAGACGTTGTTTCTGGTGCCGTGTCAGAAAAAGTCCCACCAAAGCAGAGGAGGACTCGCACACAGAACAAAAACAGATTCAGTCTGTGGTCTGGATTTCAAATGTCTATATTGCACATATTGCAGGGCTGAACAGACAGTGATTTCAGTACATGTCGAACTTTTCTCACTGTAGAATGAGACAGGAATACACTGGTTCATCATATTTATATATAAATATATATATAGGGTCCTCTAATAGGTGCAACCAGTCAGTCATAAGGAGCTTGATGGAGCTCACAGGAAGTCAATTACCACAGGCCGCTTCATCACAAGCACAACAGCAAACTACAAAGTATAGTCTCACAGAAAAGCTGGTTAACGTACAGACAATGAAAGAGGAATTCCCACTGGACATGAGGCTGACAGGTACAGAGAGATGATACAAATCCCAGCATGTCACATCTAATTCTTCATTTAAGTTATTAGGGTGGAGAGGTTTCTGGTAAAAGATAAACAGTATTTATGTGACAAGTAGAATGTGGTAACGCATAGTTAATTGTCAGAGAAAATGTAATTCCCCCCAGAAAGCTAATCCCATTCTCTGCTCTTAAGCTAAATGGTATTTTATGTTAGTTCACAACGTGTAATTTCAGTTTTGGTTCTATATTGCCTATTAGAGTATTGTTTGAATTGGTATTGATCACTGTAAAACACATTTGTAAGCAGCCAGTGATGCTAAAGAGCGATGCAGAAAGTAGATTGCAGCCCCTTGCTCGTGTAGATTAATTGCTGGTAAATCTATTGGTGATGCTTCGGGACCCATTCGATGGATCGTGCTCCTCTTCCTCATTCAATACAGGTGAGTGAAGGCGAGAGTGTGGCCGTCTTCCTTCATCCTTCTTACTCTTCCCCTTCATTTAAGGCCACAACATTTACACTCACACTGGAGTCGAATTTGGTCTAAATTAAAAACTCAGACGTCATTCCAAGTGCCATTGGAATGACGTCTGACTTCCCTTATCCACTTTTGTAATCTAAACGGGACCAATAATGTTTTTATACCTGGGGCGTGGGCGTGCAGTCAACTTCAGTCTATTAAAATTAAAAGCAGCACCAGGTCGACGTTCCCAGAAAATCGGACTCACAGTCTTGCAGGCAAACGCATGCAAACACCACTTGCTCATATATATATATATGTAGCTGCCGCCGCTCGGAGCACACAGCACGTTAATTACATAAACAAAGACCTGACATTTTTAGCAACGTCTACATTTGTACATCTGACATTTTGCTAAAAGCCAATTTTGTCCAAAAGGAACTCTCCGTGCAAGTGCTATAATCAAACCACTTTCCGACAGCTTCGGCTACCGAGAGTAATCAGAAGAACAAACATTTTTTCCACAAGAATTACGAAGAGGCAATCTTCTGTTTTGTGTGAAAATGGCTCTCAGGTGCGATTTCAATGATTTTTGGTTGACAGTTTTAGTTCCACAGTTTTTAAGTGCCACAGGTTTATTTTCTATATAGGCACCTGGAGTTATAATCAAAGCACTCAGGATGGAATTTCCGGCACCATATTCTCCCCACTTGGCACCAAAGGATCACTTGATACCGTCCTGACGGGCAGTTTGACACATACGGTATGTGACAGCAGTGAATGTGTATGGATTTTTAGAAAAGCTGTTAAACTTGTTTCTCTCTGGATAGAGCAGGATTATTCTTTTTTTTATGAGTGGGTCCAGTGGAATCAACCGCACATTCTGCACTTAATCCCTCTAAGATGTGAGAGCATTCACCATCATGCACACGCTTAGAGAACATGGTGCCTCCATGTACTTAACAGGTGTAATAAATCCCTTTTACATCTACCTTAATTGCTCTTAATGCCTTCCTTGCCATTACACTATTGGATATGCAATGTCTTACGATACACGTCTTCGCCGATTGCTTCTGACCCATGCAGAAAGTTCCACATCCCACCCCCACACTTTGCAGGGGTGGATTCTGTGCACATCTCATATTGTGAGATGTCAGCTCCAGACGCCCGTTCCATCCTGAAAACTGTTCTACTGAATGCACAATAAAATGAGCTTTGGTTCAAACCAAGACATGACCCAGTTCACCCCACAGCTGCAGAGCTGTCTTGTCTAAGACTATTATACCTCGCCGCTGCACGAGGTTCCCATTTGAACTTGTGTTGAAATGTTTTATTTTTCTGTTTCATATTGATTTATAGCTTTGGGTTAAAGTCCGATGACATGTTAGTCAGCACTTTTGTGATACTTTTCTTACTGGTCATTTAAAATACGAGTAAAATGTACATTATAGTACATTAAGTGGCATTTAAAGTACAGAACTGTTATGACAAGAATTTAACACACTGGTTATATAGAGGGATACTATATATTATTTATGCACTGGGAAACTGAAGAGTTTACTGGGTGATTTTCATTGTGAATTATTTACAAGGCTTTCGTCATCTTATTGTCGGAGTAAGGGAGTCGGTAACTTTTCATCAGATTTCTGTATTTATATTTATTTATATATTATTTTTATTTATAAATATTTATATTTGTATTTAAATTTTAACAGGTTGCCTGTACCTATAGGTTTGTGTTTGAGCACAAAAACTACTCGGTTAGGTTTTGGAAAAGGTTGGGGTTTGACGACCCTCATCGTCATGGTTACAATATTTAACGACAATAGCACACACTACTATGGCTCCATTCCATGATTGCTACCGTTTAGACTCCACATGATGTCAGTGCTCATATTCAGGATATTACAGCTTAATTTTAGGACAATGGGTGGAATAAGAAATATGTCATCCATTTGTATATACAGTCCGGTGAATACTGACCTACAGCGTATGGACCATCATTATCATTGATGGAGCTTTGACATATAGTAGTGTATTATTAGGAAAATTCAGACCAAGCTCGCTACAGCAAGCTACAATCAATGATTGACGTATTCCACATATTCCAAAGAGTGTGATAGCTCCTATGACTTGTATTAAATCATTTTCTCCTCTTGTGATCATATGCAAAATGTCCAAGAGACTCTGGTGCAGCACCTCATTCCATCACATGCTTCTTCAGTGGCTCGGTGTGTGTGAGCACGACTCCATGCTGCCGCGGTACGTCTGCACATGAGGCCAGTTTAGAAAAATGACTCCGTCTGACCTTAGCCTGGGATGACAGTGTGTAGGAAGCTGCATGCCCTATAAACTGCACAATAGACCCTGCGGCTGGCAGGTAAACACAGACGCAGCGAGAAAGGTCATCCTATACAACTCCTAACAAGATTAAAAATGATTCATGAGACCTTGGTGATACTTTTCACCCTCCTACAGAGAATACTTCCTCACTTCCCCTCGGAGGAGGAAGAAGTATATATTTTTAAACTTTTATGACACCAAAACAGTCTCAAAGGTGAAACTGTGGCCTGATTTGAGTAGCAAGTCAATCTTGAAGGACCTTATAGTAGAGTGTATTCACCACGTGTAGGAGTGTTAGACCAGAAGGAGGCAGCTACCCGTGCCTTCCTTCCTTCCTTCACGGCAATCGATTCAAATCCACCTTTAGAGTTCAGATGAGGCAGGTTCGTGGAGTGTGTGTGAAAATATGGCCCTTTCTCCTATCTGCGTGTGTCTGTTTGTGTGTGCATGTGTGCGTACGCTGCATTTGCATCTGTATGTATGAGTCTCGAGACTGCGGGCCATTATATTATCTAAATGGGCCCAGGCAGCGCTGGGCTGGAACCAATCACACCAACCTGCGATGATAGGAATCCTGGGGGACGGCATCAACTAAATTCTTTGACTTTTCAAATGTGGCTCTTTTTTTTTTTTTTTACTTCATATGCACATGAATCAGCCAAATATGACAATTTAAAACATCAGCAGTCATCAAATTGTCAAACAGAAGAAACACCACCTGCATACGCATTCTAGCAGAATACAGAGCAAATGGATTTTTACCATGAAAATGCATCCACACAGCCAATGCGTTTATGCCTTTTTATTATTCTGTAATTTCTGAATTGATAGCACAGCGCTACCTATTTTTGTTTTACTGCTGTCACCACTTAAAAAACGAATTATAATTAAATAAAAACAACAACACCGAGTACAACTGGGTCTTTGATTGTTGGGAAATGGCTTTTTATTGTGAAGTCTATGATTATGAGGCATGGGCGGTTTGTTGTATTTGCTATTTCTGAATTGAACATGAAAGTTCACTCACACGTAACAATGATTTGTTCAGGTGCTATTATTTTGTCACTCGTGTTCACTCCTACTGCTCAGTGTGTGAGGCTGTATGGTCCCAGCAGTGCGTTGACCTAAATGCCAACGTCAGCATGCTTACAAGTGCAAAATGAGAAACGTTATCATTAGAGGTGGAAGTAGAGCTGAGGCTGATGGGAATGTCTTTAGTTTTGCCGTATGGCCGTGAACCACCACCACTACTACTACTGGGAAAATGTTGATCCAGTGATGGTGCTAGATGAAAAGTTACTGTTCCAGCAGTTTACCATTGGACTCGCACAACATTGTATTGCAACTTATCAGGTGAATTTAAAATTGATGCAGCAAAAGCAGAGATATTATTACCTCCACCAAGCAGGTGATGTTTTTTTTATTGCCGTTTGTTTGTTTGTTCACAAGATTACACAAAAACAACTGAACCGATTTTCTTGAAACTTGGTGGAGGGGCGGTGTATAGGCCAAGAACCAAGCCATTAACATTTGGAGCAGATTTATATAAGGGGCTGGATCCAGGAGTTCTTTTTTTCATGAGTTATTCTATCATTTTTTTACATTTTGAGGCATTCCCCAACAAATTATGCAGAAATCACACATATGTAGAGGGCTAATATCTATGGACAGACGAAATTGAGTTTGTAGAAAATGTCTTTATGTATCTGATCTCCATACATGGATATATGTCTATATCGGTGTGTGGCTGTCCAGTGGGTCCGTGGGTCCGTATTTCATGTCATTTCATCCTCCAGTTGTTGCGGCATCCCAGTCTGGACCAAAGTGGTGGATTGCCGGTAGTGTGGTTTAATAACCTTCAGAACTCATCAGCTTTTCTTTGGAAGTCCAAAACAAGAAATTAACTCTCTCAAAGTCTGCCCACAGCCTTTGTTTATTACGTATTATTTAAAAAAAAAAAAACAGTGCATAGAATACATCAGGCATATAACTCATTCCAATTTTAAAGTGGTTGGAAGGCATCGCGAGTATGAAAGCTGAATTCTAATCTCAACAAACACCTGCAAAGCTGCTACTTACCTTGGAGGGAGTTCCATATTAGTAGTGTTGTCGTGACTGTGGCTTTGTCTGCTGATATGATTGCCTGAATCGGTTAAGGAAATGATTTATGAATCATGCTTTGTTTGCTTTACTTCCTCGCATCGATTAACGATGGAAAACGGCACCGAGCAGTTGTGCTGCTAAATGTTTCATATGGCATGAATTAAGAATGTGAGGATCCCCAAGGAAAGACAGAGGCAGGCAGGTGGATGGTGGGAGGAAGAAAAAAAAAAGAAGCTTTTGAAAGCTAAGGGGGATTACTGACAGATGTGAGTTTTTGTGTGTCTGTGCTTGTGCATGCTCCGGGTTACTTTAGTCTTCCTGGAAAGCCACAGGGCAAAGCCTCCTCGCAGTAAGGGGGACACTAGAGGCCGGATATCCACACAAGTGCAAATCCTTACACACACACACACACACACACACACACACACACACACACACACACACACACACACACACACAAACTAAATCATACACCCTTAGTAGAGGTCCACTCATGCATATCAGTAAAGCTGATGATCTTAAAGTGTAATCCATCCCGAACGGCAGCTTTGCTCGTGTCTTCAAACCCATTTCAAAAGCATCTGGTTTATGCCGGGATCAAAATCCATTTATCTGTGTTTTGAAGCTCCTTAATTCGAATCAATAACAAAAAAAAAGCTTGTAAAATCTCCAGAGGCTACTTGAGATGGGCAGCGATAGAGAGGCAGGGGGGGGGGGGAAGCAATGGAGGAGAGCGGAGGGAATACTTCACATAAGGGAAAAACAAGTGATCGGATGAAACTTCATTCACAAAATTCATGCTGCAGCACATTTATCTGAGGAAACGCCTTTGAATATCAAATGCATTTTCCTTAATCTACTTTAATCTCACTCATTCACGCCATGTTTGCAATCCTCATGTAGCCTCTAGATACGCTTAGTTACACTCTATATAATTACACGTTTATATTTTAATGGTATATTGAATTAAAGGCACAATCCCAGCCAAAGTCATTAAGTCCGTTTGTGTCCGGCTCGTGCATCGGCTTCACACCTTCCATTGTGTATAGGCGATTGAGCAGCCACCGGGCCAAGCAGGGAAAATATACTTGATCTAAATGAGTGCTGAGAGAGTGGAGCAGCTCTCCAGGAGTGTGGGCTTTCTTTGAGTTCAGTGAGGGAAATGAGTGCTGGCTGTAATGGGTTCATTAAGGAGGTTGCCAGCAGCCTGCACGCTGGCATGGTTGCTAAAACTGTTCTTCTTTGAGTGAACTCCACAGACACACAAACACACACACACACACACACACACAAGCCCCTCCGAAGGATTAGCTGCATGATTGCATTACAGCGGAGGAGCAGATGAAAAAGCTGTCCAGGACAGTTGAGCACTTCTCAGGTACAAATGGGTGAAAAACTGTCCTCGTAGGAGTCCTTGTAACTTAATGGCACAATTCTGCTCTTTATGAAAAACAGTTTCAGGATAAAAAAAATGTAAATCCTGTCTATTATTTGGTGTCTCCACAACTCAAGAACCTTTTAAAGTCAACTGACTTTAGTTTCTGTCAGGTTTAGTCATCCTCATCCTTTTTATGTTCAGTCAAGTTTTATTCAACTCAAATTGTGGAAATGTTACACGTGTCATAGTCAGAGAAAACATCTATCCATCCATCTATCCATCTATCCATCTATCCATCTATCTCTCTATCTCTCTATCCATCCATCTATTCATCCTTTGAGGGTTGTGGGGGGAGCTGGAGCCAATCTAGATAAAGGCAGGGGATACAGAAAATACTGTTATCATCACTCATGTTACATATGCTTTACTAAACATTTTATTTTAGTTGAAGTCATGACCAGCAAAGAGCATTTAAGTCAAACAGCTTTGAATTGATATTTTAACCAACTTTAGGAGGAAAAAAATAGGAAAGAATAAAAAACAAACACACACACACACAATGACAGGTTGTGTGATTTAGAACGCAGCTTTGCAGAGAGGATGTCTGGTCTGACGTTATTAATTTAAGGCAATACATCCAGACATGAAAGAGAATAAAACAATGAAGTCTGGATGGATGCAACAACATTAGCAAATGCAATGAAATCAACTCTTGCAATAGGAGTAAATCATTGCCATCATGTTGAGTTGCTGTTGTATAAATCAACCCTCAAGTCTACAGGGGGAGGAAAAAAAGAAGAAAACCCTGCAATAAATAGCACTTTGAAAAATGTGCAGGGTTGTCAGGATTTATTCAAGCCAGGAACCATTTTGTATTTTTAATAATCCCAAAACTACCAAACTTAAGACCAAAGGGACACGCACACACACAATAGCTGCTTTCAGACATGCAATGAACTCTGCAGATCCTCCGTATTTTCTCCGGGGAAAGTGCATGTGTAAACGCAAAAGTCAGAGTGAGAGGCTCTGGATCATCTGCAGATTTTCTCCTCCTGGCCCCCAAGTATACAGTCCGTAGAAAGTTAGTAGAATTCGATGTATCGACTGGTGAAAAAGCGGTGACACACGCACAGAAGACACTGGCAAAGATGTCAAGAGAGTTTGAGGTGATAAGAGCCGACACCGGTCACTGTGTGTTGTCAAGAAAATCACCTGATCTCCACGGCGGAGTAAATACGTCACTTCCTGCCTCTGCCCGCTGCACCCGGCTGCTCCGCCTTTCGCCTGAATAATGCAGAGGATTTGTTGTTGTTACGAACGCGTCTGTGCAGAGAACCTCCCGCTGCGTTGTGCATGTGTGGAAAGCAAACTGCGGGTAAACCCCGTATCCAATTCTTCAGACTTCACCCGCAGGTCTTGTCTGAAAACGGCTTCTGAAATTCCGGCCTTCAACCAAACCTCTAAAACCTGTAGCATTGACTTATTGGGCCGTTAAGTGGTTTCTGACCATGGTGTCCTCGTAGTCTCCTGTCATAGATGATCATAGAATGTAAGGAAGTTCTCAGGTAACAATCAAATCTAATCCTATTTAGCATTGCTAACAACGCTTTGCACAGCATATACAGTAACTCAGTCCTCCAAACTCAAAAATGAAACCTGTCTCCGCCCAGGCACCACTTCATGATTAATGTTTGTTTTCATGGGAAAAAGTTATCTCGCTAAACAAGGTTTTGTTGACAGAAGTCACAGTTGCTGAGGCTGCTCGAGCATATTTGTGTCCATTTAAAATGAGTGATGCTGCTGTTTCCCCTTCGTGGGACGGTCGCACACGGAAAACGCACGGTGCACCAATTGCCTGAACTTTGCCTCGTGCAGTAGTTTGATTTGGTGCACGCTACCAGGCATCTAGGCAAAGGGCAGGCAGAGGGAGCATAGTGACATTTCAGCGAGCCTCCCAGTCGTTCATTCATCCCCAGCTCTCGTCCGCTCTCCCCCAGCCTCCCTCTGTAAACCAACGGTGATCTGGAGCAGCAGAGTGGCTGACTGAGTGCCTGTCTGGTAGACACACCGACTGTGCCCAGTGGTGGATTAATGTGGTTACTATTGAATCCCCAGGGTTAGGAATCGATCCGTCTGTTCGTGGCATGAATGTGTAAGGAGGTGGGATCGGGGCCGAGAGCCGTGTGTGCGCTGTACGAATGTGCATGTACTGTATGTGCTGGTGCAGTGTGCTCCTCCCAATTTGTCGTGACCTTTAAACTGCGCTTGTTCTGCTCTGTTTTGATGTGTGTGTGTGTGTGTGTGCGTGTGCGTGCGCTTGCGTGTGTTTATACAGATTCTAGTCTTCTCTCCTTGATTCCCTTTAATTGTATCTGTGGGCCATGTCTTTGCTGATCACCTGTCTCCATTTGGCCGATGGATGGGGGGCTGATTCCATGATAGGTCTCTTCATGGCCTGATACAGCGCCATTAAATCTAGTTTAATTTCATTTTCCTCGGTGATTTGACCACGTCTCCATCACGCAGGTCTCGGCGAGCTTTAGATTGAATTGCATGAGGTCATATCAGCTTCCGAAAAGATCAGATTTACCTTTCCATGGCGGCATGTGTGTGTGTTTGATTTGATTGAGGTTGGGGGTTGTTTGTATGTTTGTGTTTTTACCGCGGGACTAAATGCAATATTTCTGTTTTAACTGCACTCTTTGCTGTTTTTTATGACCAATTGCAAAACCAGATTTGAAATCAAAAGAGATAAAACTATCTGTAAATACTCAAAAATTAGAAAACTCCAGTTGTATGCCGCTGCCAACCAGGGCAGTTTCAGTCTACATACATGTGAGGTCACTGTGACTTTTGGTTTTGGCCACTGAAATCTATTCAATTAATCTTTAAGTGCAAGTGACAACTGGTCACAATTTATAGCAATTCCCTCAAGGCAGACATGAGATGTTTGGGCCAAATTTGAAAGGACAAACTTCAGGTAACTTGAGGCAGAAAAAGGCTTCTGTGAGGTCACAGGGACATTGACCACCTCATCAGTTCATCCTTGAGTCAAACTGAATGTTTCTACTAAATCTGAAGAATGCAATAGCAACTGTCCGGAGGCATAACAACAATGAAAGGTCGCAGGGAGAAGAGAGCGAAGTCCAACAGAAAGTAAACGACCAAGAAGTGCTAACATCCAACTAATTGTACTGGCTGACCAAAAAAATCTATTTATTATTATATTTTCCTCAGACATGTTTTTGTGTTTCACCATATTCTGTATTTACAGAGTCATCTCAGAGTGATGTTGTTAACATTTTATTATTTGTCTTGTCAGATCTTCGTGGAAAACAGGTCACACTCGACGATCACAATCGGGTGTTAGTTTCCAGATGACGTCGGTCTAAATCAAATGGGCTTTTAAAAAGTTTGAAAAACCAAGAACAAAACCCCAAATCAAGTCGTCTTGGTCTGTTGAAGCGGAAATAAATAACACTTGTTTTTTTTTTGTGGCACTTCTTTTGATTTATTGTTCGAGAAAGGGTTCATTATATAATTTGATTCCTTTTGTAGATTGGCTTTCAGTTATTTATTAAAACCTCTATTTAGAAATGGGTGACATTGACGAGACGGTCTCATTTGGGTTGACGTAAATAATTTAGAGAGCACAAAATAATAGAAATACTCACAGTAAATATTTTTAAATGTTAACACATTTCCTTCTAATCAAATTTACATTTGGATCAATTCATATTCTTGACATTGCACTTTACACTGTACAAATAATTGAATACAAAGACACAGTAATGGTGACGGCAGCCGCTCCTTCTCCCCCCCACCCCCCACCCACCCACCAGCTCTCACCTTTGGTCCCTAAATCAGTACCTTCTGGTGGCTTCCTCCCAGCCTGCTGCCTCAGTGTCTCCATGGGTGGGTCTCTCTGACTAAAACCATGCAGCAGCACGCAGCCACGGGTGATGGATTGTCCCATTACTCTGTGACTTCCCCGCTGTTTGCCTGTGGTCCACCCCAGTGCGTGAGAGTGGATTGTGGAGTGTTTGAGTGTGTGTGTATGCAGACGCTTTTTATTCCTATAGCAAAGAGATCCAAACGTTCTCCGGGACAAAACCAGATGAGAGAAATTGGGATAATGATTCATCTTAGATTTAGATTTTTGGACCACTTAGGGCGGCAGAACACACTGTGATTGTAATTTTTGGGGCAGAGCTGAGAGTTTCTAGCAAACAACAAAGGTGGTGACAGTGGAGGAGGTTGTGATGATGTACCTCTAGAGATAGGGTTTGTCCCCTGTGGCCAACCGAAGGAACGTGGTTTAGATGCCGGCAGTTTCTTACCAACCCACAAAGTCTCTCCTCAAAAAGTTGTCAGCCATTGTTTTTATTTCCTCCTCATGTCCTTTGGTCTCATCGCTTCAACTATTGGCTTCTCTGCACCCCAAGGTTTTTGCGGGTACTGTTCCATTCCACCTGTTTCAACCATTTCCCATAAGCTTTCAGAAGACTGGCTCCATCTATTTTCGTATACATATCTAATGTTGAGCATAAATGAGCCTTACAATTACACACAGTCATTTTATTGTTTGTTTGTATGAAGAATATTATGGCAGGTATAAGGTTCGGTTCAGTTCAGAGTTTGAGTTCAGGATTAAGCTTGAAAACGGGTAGAGACGTGAATGGGTGAGGGTTCCGTTGTAGAGAAATGAGGCTGCACAAGCATATCAATAGCAAATATAGTGTTTGAGCATACATTTTGTATTTGTATGAAAATGGAGACTATCAATGCATGAACACTGCAAAACCAACAACTCTATGAGATATCGGAGACTAATTATTTACCTATGGGGAAATGTGTAGTTTCTGTATGCTTTCATGTGCAGCCCCAGAATATTGTGACTATAGCGGTGCCAACAAGTGATCATTAGCATATGTGGATGGTTGTTACATAGATGGGCATTTAGAGCATCCTGCTGTGGCTTTGTTTCTTCCAGTTCGTGTCTCATACACAGGTCTGTTTCTGAAGACTGCACACATCTCCTCTCTTTGATTCTTCACCACACAGATAGAATGTTCTCCTCTTTCTCACTCTCTCTCTCTCTCTCTGCTCAGCCCCTTGTTCCAAATCCTCCCACCAGCCTCCATTCTGCACCAATTCCCATCACATGTCACGAAATCCGGTGTGAACACTTATTGAAAGGCTCGAACACAGATCCCTAGAAATGTCTGAGAGAAACGCATCGCCTGTTATTCTTTTTGCTTTTTTTGCTTCTTTCACCACAACTTTCCTGTGCCCACCTGCATCCTTTGACAAAGAACCTTTGGGCTCTGCACACATTTGGGCCGGCCCACTCTGCCTCTATTTTAAGCATTGCCATAAAATCTGACATGCATGGGACATAATAAAATTGAACACAGACAAAAAAAAAATCCCATCAGCACAGTGAGTGGTTGTCTATTAGCATTGGCACTCCACTGGACCAGTCATCTTCTGGCAGCTCATTCTCAGCAATGATGGCTGCTGGTGGTTCTGCTCTGCCAGAAAACAGCCACTGCCTCTGAGGCCAGGCCAGCTTTTTTCTCTTTCCGTCGCCTTTCCTCGCCATTGAAATCATATTTAGCTCATACAGGTACACTTTGGCTCTGACAACATCTCATAAACGTGAGATAATCCACGATAACCTGATGGGGAGCCTGTCTTACTTCACTCGGCTTTCATTCATCGCTCCCTCTCGGCCTCCCAGCTCCAGTCCATTCAAATATTTTCCTGCTTCCATTCAATATCAAATCAGCTCGAATCTAAGAGGAACAAGTGTAATTCCTTCTAATGGAGCGGACCTAAAGCTACCAGTCCTCTCACGTATACCCACGAATGAACCAATCGCTAATCACAATCCTCTTTATCAATCCAATTAAAGTAGCTGCACCTGTAGGACAGCGCTTCATCTCCTGAAGAAAACATGAATTCCTTTGGCGACTTGAACATGAATCACAATGGATTATTGGATTGTGGGAGAAAAAAATGGCTTCAGAAGATTAATTAAAATTCAAAAGTATTGTTAAGGAATAAGGCGGTACTATATATGTGTGCTCATTGGGTCAAAATTGTAATTACCCAAAAAAGAAGCAATTTAAGTCAAATTATTTTTGCAGCATTGGTAGCGTCTCCTACATTGTGGCCTACGTGGCTCCTAAAGTATTATCAGTTCATTTCCTATGACAATAGAGACAAGTTGTCTACTTCCATGCATCACCTCTGTTAGTTTTCTTTAAAAACAATATATATGTATATATATTTAACCAGGAGAGTTGTGTTAAAATAATTTTGTTTGTCAGATAAAAAGAACTAGTAACATATTCTTTCTTGTAGTTCGTTAGTTGCGGAAAAAAAACTACCTAAATAATCTTGTTGGCACATAAAGTACACATTGAGGTAGCTAACATTTACAGTATGCTAGCCTAATTAAACCATGTAAAATATCATGTAATAATACTGAAAATAAACGTATTGTGTTGTGTTTGGATAAACATCCTTCATCAACATCAAATCCTTCCAAAACAGTGTTCCTTGACCTAATTTTAAAAAAAAATCTATGTTTTCACAGCACATTAGCTTGTTGAGTTTCCGGTTCATATAAAAATGAATGTCCTACTTTGTTGTTTACCATAATACCTTGCTAAGGTCAAATGTGTCGCTGCTGCTAATAACTCTGCAGGTGTTTAAAATACCAAAACTCGCACTTTATGGGTGAACTGCAGGCTTAACAGCTCATCATCTGCACAAATATCAAATGAAATTGCTTCCACAGATATGGCTAATAAAGACTTGGCAATGAGTACGAAAGCTTTAGTTTTAATAAGTTACAATGTGAAGAGAATTCAAATATCAGTCCAGAGAATAGGGGAAAGCTGAAGAAATGAGCTTTCCTCCCTTTGAGCTCTGCCCAGGAGAGTAATGACATTACATTTTTCCTGCCACTTTGGGTTCTTCGCTGAGGAAAGGCTTTGCAGAGTAAGCTCTTCAAGTATTTCGACAGTGACACACTTTTTTTTTATTATTTTGGATGTGAAATGACATCGTCGCTGCTGACTGCCAACTTTAATTTCAGGATATTTTTCTAACATATTGGTGGAAAAGCTTGATTCCACATCACCCGGTTATTACACTGTGTTTAAAAGAATTTCAAAAGATTAGGAGTGTGACGAGTTATCAGGTTTCCCTTTTTTTTTTACTTGTCAGAAATTCTTCATGTGCGATCACTTCTCGGGGAACGGACAGAATTGGAGAGGCAGCACTCATCGCCGATTTGAGACACGCAAGGTGACGAGCAGAAAGAGACGGAGATGTGGAGACAAAATTAGAGAGGGAGCAGTGAAGGGCGGAAAAAGACAGATAGGCAAAAGGAGAAACCCCTGACAGCTCCAGCCCTTCACTCCACATTGCCAGCAGGAAGCTTTACACCTTTGGAATATTTGCCCTCCAAGCGGCTCCCTCCGTGGGCTGTCAGCCTCGAGACTGTCCCTCTTCACACCCAGAGCCGTCCTCAGGATGACAGGCATGCACAAAACCACACAGTCAGATAAACACAGCCACAAAAAAGACAGTACACAGGTTTGCTGTCAGGTACACACACACATCCAGTGATGGGTGCACTGCACGCAAGTAAGAAAAACCTCAGGCACCCTCAATCATAAGGCCAAGACGAATCAGCTATCAACTGTCCACCTATAGATTCAGAAAGGCTCGAGCCTCACCTGGGGACACACACTCACATACAAGCCTGTCACATTAACTGTGCTAACCTGCTGAAGCTTGCATGTGATGGTGAAACGTGCACGACAGTCCTCAACTCAAGTTCTGTGCAATCGGTGTGTAAACAAACAAGCGAGGTGACAGTGTTGAGACAAAAGCCTGCCTTTGGGAATCGGTATTGAAATGCAGCAACTAACGGAAGAAAGGAAATGAGAAGTGGTATATACCCAGTGGCAATGTAGGCTACCGGCCCCATGATTGAACTAGTTGGTTCATTAGATATATGACAGCAATGTTGAATGAACAAATCAATCACGTTCTTGCTGTACCTTAAAAATTGGCGCCGCCAGACGGATGGGAATTCTGACTTTGCCGCAGCCAGCTATTTTACGGATGTGGGCCACTCTGGCCTCCTTGTGGCCCGAACAAAAATGGATGTGAGCCTACAAGTAAAATGGCAACTGGGGCCCAAATATCCCAAACAAATGTGGGCCTTTTTTGGCCACCATGCAGTGCTCTAGGCAAGGAGTAATCTGGATGTGAACTGGAAGTGGCTAATGTGGTAAATGGGGAATATGGGCCAAATAGCACAAAACAAAGTTGGGCCTGAAATGGCCACTGGGATCTGGCAAAGTCAACGAAGGCTAATTGGTGTATATGATACAGCAAAGGTGGCCCGGTTATAAAAAAACTGGCAAATATAGAACTGTATTGGATATATAAATATGTCATAGCAGCACTGGTTCATCTGTATGAGGCTGAAGTGGTCCACAGATGATGTAACAAATGTGGCCTGGTTAACGTTCACCATTTCTGGGCCAGTTTTGGCAAAGGAAATATGGCCCAGTGAGCTCTGGCTTATCTGGATGTGAAGTCAAAGTGGCTCGCACAAATACTTTAAAACAAATATGGCACAGTTGGCACCACAGGAATGCATTTGTTCAGCTTAAAATATAAAAAAAATAAAATACCCCAACTGAGTCACAAACTCCAAACCAAATGGACACTTTATGACCAGTGGCCCTCCACGACCCCTTAATAGATCAATGACACCCAGACTGAATGAGACATAAAATCACTTCCCGATCATTGGTGGCTGTTTTGAGTCTCTTTGTGGTCGTTTTGCATCTTTTCGTCGTCGTAGTGTTCATCTTTCCAGCTGCTTAGCGTCTCTTTATGGTCATTTGGATCTCCCATCTTGCACGTGAAGCCCTGATTCATCTCGCCCCCTGGGCCTGTGCCCGGTAAGTCCACGTCGTAATCCCATGCATGCATACTCAAGAAAAATGAGCTGTTGCTGCTGAAGGGACCGACTGTAACCAAATTAAACATCTTAAACCGAAATGAACCTGAGACCATGAATCTGTCTGGCATCGTTGTATCTAATGAAAACAATGAATGTGCAGGAAGGATGAGAATCTGTTTCAGTAATTGTGTTTGAATCAACCCACTCTGGTGGATTCGGTGGCGTCTGAAAATAAATAATGAACACCGTGACTAATCCGTGACTTTGCGGTTCAGCCAAATTGTGCGATGTGTTATTAATGCAATCCTCTCCTTTCATGTACAGGTGTCGATTCTGTGCACTGATGGACTGTTTCCTTCTCTGTGCCGTCCACTCCAACATCTGTTCGATATAAAAACATTTTAAAAAGAGGACAGAGCAATTAGGAGACTGACAAATTTAAGGATGTTTCCAGGGAGGAAAACAAATAAGGTAGTAATTAGATTTAAAAAAAGATAGGAGCAGAGTGACGGGCGGGTAGAAATAAATGAAACAGAAAAAGTGTGGCAAGCTCTTGTGTTGGCTTGGAGTTAGAAGCAGACAATCGTCAGTGGTCAGAAAGGCCTTGAAGGAAAACGAATGACATGCAAGCTGTATCTTCTTCAGCATTGTGTACCATGTGCAAGGCTGCAGTACTGAGCAGGACTGACAGATTCTCTGGGCACTGATCATACTTGACAGTGTTTACCGTCGTGCACAGACTGAACCTGCGTAAATAAGCTGCTGCCGTCTCACGGATCTGGATCCATGTTGCACTTTATGTTTTTGAATGAGGAAAACCTAATCGGCACAGTGGGTTTCCATGAGAACTCACACACTGACACCGCTGCTGCGATCGACACAGCGATGACAACCAACAAGTTTCTACCTATTCAATTTGACAATACTACATTTTGGGCTAAAGCGTGGATGTTTATGGTGATGCAATGCAAGCTGTCCAATGTTAAAGAAATAAACTTCACTACCACGGAAAAGACAGAGAAACCTTCCGCACTGGAGTTGTTGAAGTCGCGTCACAAAGAACCAGTTTCCATCAGAGAGAGACTGAGCTGGCAAATTTTCTGGCAGTGTACTATACACTGAAACCTATCAGTGACTTAATTTGAAACTGATTTAGACTTTTAGTTAAGTTTTTCTTTAGCAACGACATGTAGTGATCAGATCTCACACCCCCTGGTCTGGTGTGGAGACGAGCTACACAGCACTTGGTGGAGTTGAAGAGGCATTAACAGAGCGTAGGAGACTGCAGCCACAGTGTCTCTCTCTCTCCTTCACTGTACATTATGAATGGTTAAGGGGAGTTTATTGTTATTGAGATATTCATAAAATGCGCAAGAATCTGCTTAATGTTTATTGCACTGTAATAAAAATGATGGCAAAACTTTAGCCGAATGATTTCTATTAAATTCTTACTGACAACAGTACACTGATCATAATTCCTCATATTCCATTAAAATGCCCATATTTTGGGCCAGTTGGTGGCAATACTAAAAAATTATCTGTAAAACTGAAATGGAAGATGTATAAAAAGACATGTGGTTTCAACATTTGCATTCAATCTTCAGGCAAAAAGCAAAAAATGCTATTTTCAAAAATACCATGATTTGAATAATTATAAATTCTTGTCCATGTTCTTTGATGTAAGATGACATTTGCATGAGAGAAATGGATGACAGGGTGACTATAAGTAAAAGGTGAATGCGCAGCTTTGGGGGAACATACAGTACATTTTAGCTTGGTGACTCACCACAACACTCACTTTAACCAATTTCACAGGAAGCAAACTGCCTGTGCTGGCATTACGGAGACAAACGCCAACATCAGACTGTTCCCACACTAAAATTAGCCCATTTAACAACCTAATTCTCCGTGTGCATCGCTGAAACATCCGGCTATTAGGCAGAGCATATCCTCCCTGCATGGGCACAAGGTGCTCACAGTTAAGGCAGCGCTGTGAATTCTGGAGGGACGCAACAGGAATGTCAAATAATCCAGGCATGACAAAAGTTAACTGCGTCTCCAACAAACTTCACGGCTTTTGTGCGATCGGCTCTCGTGCCATGAGAACTCCTGATAGAAGCCATTAATCATTCCAGTAATTACGAGACAGAAAATAAACAGCGGGGCCGCGCGGCTACTCCGTGCGCTTTCTCTCTTTCCGCCATCCGCTTAATCTCTTGTCATCCCTTTGAATATCACACACACAAGTTTTGACTTTGCGTGTCCTTCTTGCTTTAGCTGTGATCTCCAGACGCAATCTTCCCCTTTCACTCATTTACTCCCATCCATTGTCTGCATTTGTGGGTGCATTGTGTGTGTGTGGTTGAGAGAAAGAGGCATTGGCAGGTAATTTGAGAGAAAACGGCACCTCTGTTCTATGCACTGATATGCCAACAGCGCTGCTCACCAACTCAACCCTCTCTAATTACTCCCCAGCCAGACATAGACACTTTGTTGTTTACTTTTGTGTGGTTTTTGTGTGTGCGCGCGCGCGCGTCACTGCGGCATTGCTTGCAGTTGGGCATTTTTCATCGGAATGGGACTTTGTGTCTTTGAGCTCGCTGGCTAGCATGGAGTCTGGACAGTAAAACCCATCTGGGGGTATTATGGACTGAGCGAGAAAGGTATTGTGAGCGGTGGATAAGATTATGGAGCGATTCCCTTGTGCTCCCCTGTCCGCCTCTTCACATCACACTGCTAATACAGACACACACCGGCTCCGACGCGGCACCGCTCGTCCCCTGGATCAAACCACATTTTTGTTTGGTCATGTGGGAGCCGGCCAATTCACGCCTCACTCCACAGTATGGCTGCGCCGACCGCTTCGCCATGAATTCCCCTTTTTTTTTCTCCATCAACCAATTTTCATAATATATATACGAACAGGTTGGGCCTTGGCAACGCTCGGTTTTACTGCACTACAAGAGGAAATCACCAGTAAATGTTCCCACAGTCCAATCTTTGCCACGTTGTACACATAAACAAGGAATATCGAGCAAACCACCAATTCCCCCTGCGTGCTTTCATCCCCTGAGTTTATTGTATATTGCTATTCTAGCCAACTGAGATTGTTAGATAGCGCAGACACATATCCCATATCCCTGGATCTCTTTCAGGGTTATTTCATATTTAGCCTTCTAGTGGCTGGTCTCGCATGGCTGCACGAGCCTCTTGCTCAACGCTGCGCCGAGAATCCATAAAGTCGCCGAGAGGATTGGAGCCTGTCAATTTGTGTATGTGTGTGTGTGTGTGTGTGTGTTTTTTTCATAGAGAATACTGATTTCTGCCCTTCATGCTTCTCCTCTATTCCTTAGTCATAAGGTTGAGGGGGGGAGGGCAGATGAAAAAGACACAGAGAGAAAGTAGAAGGAGAAGAAAAAGAGAAAGCCAAGCTGAGGAGACTGGAGTCCATGAGTTATAAAGACCCCCAGAGAGACTGGAGGAGAGAGTCTGGCCGAGAGACTGGGCCTGTGGTTTGACAAAAAAAAAAAAAAAAAATGAAAGGGCGCGAAAGTAGAGGCCGGGGAGGGGCGGGGGGGTTGCTGGGAGCGGACACTGAAGTTCGGATATTAAAATGTGGGAGGGGAGAGCTGTAAGCAACCGAATGGAAAGAGTCTGAAGGGAGCGAGTGGTGGTGGAGGGAAAGAGTTGAGATAGAGCGGGGAGCCATCAGAGTTTGAAAAGCGGGATGGAAAAGGGAGTGAAAGAATGAGTAAGCATGCTGGTCAGGGGTGTTAAAAAGTTAGCTCCGATTGGAGATGAAGGCAGGGGCGAGAGCGACGACTGGAGGAAAGGCTTAGGAAGAGATTAGCCCGCTGCCTCCTGCTCTGGGATTGATCTAATACACAACAAGGTGGCTGCTCCTGATCGAATATGGATGATTAGCGAGCAGATTGCCAAACAGCCCAAAGCATGTTAGGAAAATGAAATCGAAAAAGCACTTCCTCCTCCTCTGCTCCACATGTGAAGCCTCCTTAGCCGTGTATTTGTTTGTGATCTAATTGAGAAAGTTCCAAACCCATTTAGGAATCAATCATGTTTTCAGGAAGGGATTTGTTTTTTTCGCAGAGACTCGGTCTTATTACAGCAAGAACAATATCCGTCAGTAAAGCTTCTGTAAGGAGGCACAGTTCCCCTTCTGTAAACGGCCCCTTTTACAGGCTTCAGACCGAGCCTGGCGTATTTAAACAGGGAAATCTACGCACAATGGCTTTGATTAGAGCCTTGTTTCATGCTCACCACCTATTCCCAGACTTCTATTTCCAAGTATCTCATAACACTGCTTCCAAAAAGCTCATGTGGGATCGTTTCACATTCCCAGAGAAATATATATTCATTACCATGCAAATTAGTTTGGGAGTCGTTGACTTAAAGCATTCTCCATACTTCATTTCAGAGTCTGTAAATGCAATTAATGGGACTTGTTCGGAAGAAAGGGGAATCGCCTGCAGATAATTGTCATTGTTGGGATCCTATTAAAAAACGTTCCTCCCCCCAGTAAAACACGGCGTCGAGAGGAAGCGGTCGCCGACGCGTCGCCGCAACATAGGCGCCTTAATGGGATAATAAAACCTCTTTCATCTGCCATGACTGCAGCGATATTCACTACAAAGATGATTTCCGACATGATTTCTGAGAGCACCCCCCCAACCCCATTCAATTACCATTCTCCAACAATCTATGCAAATGGGCTACCTGCAGCGCCCCAGCTGCGATGGACACCCTGTGAAATCCTACTTAGCCGGGATCTGGGAGGAGAAATACTGAGGCGGAGGGAGGGACACGTAGGAGACGTATGCAATTGGCGGAGAGAAGTAATTCACGGAGAGGATTTGAAATGCATTGAAAGATTTTACTGGGAAAAGAAGACGCACAGATACAGCCTGTTTACGTCTTGTGAAATACGTACGCAAGGTCAAACCTTGAGGAGGCAGCAGAGAAGGAAACACTCAAATCTTGAGCACCTGGTCCATCACTATGGTTATAATCTATGATGGAGCGGGATGGGGGGTCAGAGGCAGGTGACAGACAAACAGCCCAGAGCAAATAGAGATAAAGTCCTTGGATGCATGTTGTGATGCTGAAGCTCAGCATATCTCTGCCACGGAGGGCGACCAGCACCCGAGCTGTGATGTTTCTGAACCACGGGTTGGGGAGTTGCCTCTGTTGAATGATGTTGTTCACTTCGGATCTAAGATGAAAAGCTTTACAGTTTGATTTAGTTTCTGTTAAAATATGACTGCTCACACTGTAGTGACAAATGCAAAGAGAATTATCACCACACTCGAAGCTCATTACTTTGTTGCTTCATTTCCAGCAGCAGTTTTTCACCAGGCAACCTCCCAATAACTCTACCTGCAGCTAGCCTAGCTATGTCCGAAGATATAAGAATGGTTTGCCTTTCGTATTTGTACAGATCAAACTAATACAATTAGATAAAAGCTAAAAGAGTAACTGAGATTTAGCCGTTTCCCAATGTTTCCAGTATTTGCACTAAGCTAAATTAAGCTTAGCTAACAATTTCTCTAGCTTCAGACAGGAGAGTGGTATCAATCATCAAAATATCAAAATGCTAATATTAGAATAAAACATTGGTTTATTTTCCAATACCTCTAACAATTAACAATATGAGTCGATGATTTGTCAAGGCTGTTTAAAACATCTATAAATGGTATTTGTAATAACACAAAATCTCATTTACTAATCTCATTTAAATCTAACTTTATTTGTACAGCCTATATTCACAAATCAAAATTCTGCCTCACAGGGCTTAACAAGGTGCGACATCATCTGCCCTTAACCCTGTAGAGTGAGGATAAACAAAAAAAATAAAACATCAGGGAGTCGTAATGGCCGGATCCTTCTCCCGGGGAACGACAGAAGAACAACAGACGTCACAGTAGAGTTTGCAGTTGTTTTATCATTATTAAGCCTTAAACATAAAAAAAAACAGATCAGAAAGGAAACCAGGAAATGGAATGAACCACGACAATCTTATATCTATGTTGTAACTTTTTGCATCTTCACACGCAGCCCTGCATTAAGGAAAGAATACTGCTTCCATATTGTTGTCTCATTTGCGTGTGTGGTTTTGTAACTAACTCTCCACTCTATTTAATTTTCGGCCCGCTTTCGGCAAAGTGCCAAGGCAAGAGGCGACACAAGCAGATGCACCTGTTATCCATTTGTAAATGACAACAAAGACATGGGTGTTTGGAACAGGTGGGTCACTCTGTTCCCACCATGTTGTGTACTTAGGATCAACACTCGTCCCTGCTGTTGGAAGGCACATTATCCCTTAGCTCTGTTTCCACTAGTCAAGTTGGCTGTGCTGAAATGGTAATTCGCCGGGGAGCGGAGAACAGAGCCTGAGAGGAGTTCACTGGCAGATGCACTGTGGTCAACTGGACACCTGCGATGCGAGATGGGCTGGCGATGAGGGGGTCAAGCCATTCATCTCGTGCATGTGATCATCGCTATCAATGACATCATCTGCAATGTCAGGATTGGATAAGGCTCCACATGTGGGAGAAGACGCGAACGTGCACGCGCGCCCACGTTTGGTCGTCTGCGTCCGCTCCCTGTGGGATCCGAGGTAATCACAGATGTCAGCAGAAAGGTGCTGGAATGGAATGTGCTTTGATTGTAGTCACCCGTCTCCATTAGAAGAGGGGGTAATAACAGTGCATCATCATATCATCTCATCGCTGGATGTTCTGTCACTGCTGCTGTGGCAGCTTGAAGAGCGGAGAAGTTATGTGCCAATTCCACATCGTGAACACAATGACGCATTACCTGCCAAGGCCCAGATTGAAACAGGATATCGAGTAGTGGTCTTAAATGATGGCATTGGCCTCATGGTTCATCTTAAGGCATCAAACAGCAACACGGTAATAAATTGTACAAATATATGACACCGGGTTGTTTAAGTCGTATATCAGAGGAGGAGACTGATGGGAAATACTGTATTGTAATGGGAGAGTCCATCAATGATTTAATATGTTTTCATTTCCTGTGTCAACACCTCAGATCAGGCAACTAAATACATTTAGTCCTTAGGTATAAACAGAATATTGACAACCACCATCATTTAGAAATAAAGCAAAAATACAAAACACAAAAGCCATAAACATCATGCCTATTTGAGACTTAAAATGTTGTTCAAAGCACTGATGTCTCTCAGTACAACACAGGACTCTTAGGTCTCTAATTGAATGATCTGTGAGCACAAGTGTATTCAAAGTGAATTCCACTTTCGTAAGTTTAACTGACGTAGAATAAGCGTCTGCTCCAAGTCCCTTTTAAAAGCCAGGTGGTAGTAGAATGGTGGCTTCTCTGCGGAGGAAACAGATCGTGAGCAAAGGGAAAGCATTGAATAGTCTTTCTTGGCATTTTTGTAATAAATGTTTTCATTTCCTTTATTATTAAAACCACAACGTCAGCTGGCTGACTGAAAAGACAATGACATAATACTTTTACATTTATTTAATATTTATCTATGTTCTTATCTGTATTCCAAAGCTTTTTATGTCAGACTAATATTGTTTTCATTGAAAGCCAAAATGAGAAGATGTTGTTGCTGGAGGCCGAAATGAAATATGCTCCCATCATGCTGACGTGTTATCAGCGCAGCAATTAACTGGCTGCCTCTACGAAGCTCCTCAGCTCCAGCATTATGTCCACGCTCTCTTTCTTCCTGGCTCTGCCTGGTGAACCACTATCCCTCAGATATTCCCAGAGTTGAAAAGGCTTCTTGGTAACCCCCTCCTTTCTCTTAATCCATGACAGTGAGAGAGGGCCTGCTGTGGAGAAGACTTTGTACGCTTAAATCACTGAGTGGCAAGCTAAGTTCAAAGCCCTCCTTGGTGGCCCAATAAAGAGGAAGTAGCTGGTGTCTGGACGGATCAAAGGGAAGGAAGAGGGGGAGAAGAAGAGAAAGGTCAGGTCTCAGATGCTTCGACACTGAGGCGCTCGGTGAAGCGCAGAGAGAGGGAGAAGCTCCCCACCAGGTTTTCTACTACTGCAGGCTGCTGCTGCTGCTGCTCATATGATACATGTTACTGTACATGTTCATCACTGTACAAATAAGAAAAGAAAAACAACACTTTCCAGATGCGTCTTGGCTCCAAACTGCCTCTTGATACTTCACATGTGCCAATATTTTTCAGCTTTGTGTCGAAACGTGCAATACGTAGATGTTTCAATGGTGAACCCTTCCTCTCTCGTTCACTTCCAATCTGGGCGAGCGAGGGGGATAAATAAAAAATGCACATCCTGTGGCGAGGCAAAATTCAACTTTGGTGAGGATGTTTGGAAACGATGATGTAGACACTCGTACCCGCTTGCTGATTGGGTCTTTTCAGTTACATCAACGTCTCCTTCAGTGATTGGTCAGGCTCCTATCACATGACGCCCTTCCGGAAAAAAACAACCCGCAATAGCCTCGGCTACCAGTGTGTGTGGACGGAGATTGTCTTAGTTTGAAAAAAAACAAAAAAAACATTTTCAAAATAAAATGTAGCAGTATGGATGTAGTCTTAGAGCTCAGATTCACCTTGTAAATGTGACCTTGTAAATGCTGGACACCCTGACTGTTAACCCCCCCCCGCTGCTCATTGTCATCCACCACTTTAATTAGGAGCTGCAGTATGTGAGCAACATCTCTGAAGTCTCGCAATAGTGATCAGTTAGTGGGACACAGCTTGTTAGGCTCACAGCAAATACAGTGACCACCTGACATGCTGTGAGACCCCCCACCAGGCAAAGTGTTACAAGGCCGCTTCTCCGTATAAATCATTTACACCAACCCAGGGTCTTGGATAAACTTGCCTCTACTACAAGCATTGTTAAGGGAATACGTGCTGTATCCCTACATTGAAGGTTGTTACCTATAACAAGTCAGTTTCCTGCTTTGGATTCATCATGGCACACTACTAACACTCGCCTTCCTCCTGCCTTTTGCCTTTAAGGTTTCACCGACTTGTTAAGTCCTTGCAAAATCAATGAGACGTGGTATTGACTGGTACCAATAATCAGTTCAGAGCTGCAGCGGGAGGCTTATCAATAAGAGAGGCGTGAAAACAGAGGTGAGAACAGAAGTACAGCATTAACATGGAGTCCCGACGGGCTCAATGTGTGTGTAATTGTGTCCTTCATTATGAAAAGAAGCAATTATATGAATAGTGTCATGTAAATGAACCATGAAATGATTTAAGAAATAATTAAAACGCAACCTCATTACAGTCAAATGCTATTCCATTATTCCTACATTTAAATAAACAGTTTTACTGTATATAGTGAACGGTATTAATTTTGTTTCATTGTCCTATTTCAAAAGTACCCTTTATATTTCATTAAATATTTTCTTTATATATTATGTATTTATCATTAATTAATACAGTATTAATTAGTATTTTTCATTATGTATTATAAATGTGAAAATGTAAAAAATTAAACAAATTATAACCTAACCCTATATATTAAGAAAGCGATCCACCCCCGATCTATATACAATCCATTTGAATTGAATGGGTTCTTCCCTGAACCATACCACATGCTTCCACCATGTTTTGTGGTAATCCAGTTTTTGCGTAAGCTTTCAAACAACCAACCAAACCAACCAACAACCGGAACGGGGTGAAAACATAACCTCCTTGGTGGACGTAATCACTAAAAACAAAAGGAAATCACAAATCATTATGTGCAGGACACAAAGGAGCATTTCAGAAACTTCACCAAAGAGGCAAATGATTAAAGGTCCCTGCATGAAATATTTACACTGAAGTCCGTTTCAAGAATCAACTTTTGAATAATGATCCGCAGGTCCTAGCCTGAATTACAAGTTTGAAAAAACTTAATTGCTTCCTTTTTTATTATGCTGTTATGTTCGATTTGGAAGCAGTCAATGGTTCTTACTCTTTGTTTCTTTTACTGCGTATTTTGCTTCACAATGTCGAGTTTGTTTAAGCACAAAACGTCAAATTCAACAGGTTTTTAACTTTCGTACATGTGCCGTCTGGACATAAATCTATTTATCTGGAGGTACAGTGTGACAGCCACGCCTCAAGGGACTTTTTGCTGTGTCTGGCATTTGTGTTTCACAGTAATTCCAGTTCCCAGAAGTCACAGTCTTCAGCGAGTTGAGGAGCATAGATTATTTCTGAAATATTGAAGCTGTTTCTGTTTTTTTCTTGCATCATTTTATTACTTTGATTTGCCATCTGTAGATTCAATTTGCTGTGTTTACACATTCAATTCAAGCTTGGATATTACCTTTGTAAACCGTCTCTCTTTTAAAAGCATCATTAAGCATCAAGTAAGCAAGACAGAACAACAGAACAGTCTTCGTTGCCTGGTTTGTCTGTGCTTCATCACTTACAGATATCATTCACTGCTTTCTCTACAGCTGATGCCTTTACCAGTCTCATCTACAGAGAGGCGCTGCTAAGACTGGGGATCGTATTTCTACCCCAGACGTGTTTTATGTAATGTCTCAAAGCTGTTGCACTCGGAAGACACACGCAGATATTTCATCTGAAACCCTCATCCACATTTTTAAACGCCATTTAAACTCCTCAGATATTTGTCGATTCCATTTGAACTCCAACACAGGCCAGACCTGAGCTCTATATGCACCAGTGAACACAGCGAGTCATCAGAACTCCTGCCACAGTGTTGTTTCGTGTTGAGAAAGAATAAGATGTTATATTATTATGGTTCACAACCAAAATAAAAACTTTGCATCAGCCAGTATCTTTCTGTGCGACTCTGAAACCTTTGAAGGGAGGGTTACATCCTCTAAAATAGCAATGTCTGACTCAGCGGTTTCATGCCTCGTGTGCTTTGTTCTGTTCGGAGTTTTAGAAATGTTATGTAAAAGTTAAACACATGTAGGGCACAGTTTATGTATTCTATCCAAGTGGGAGCATATGTGCTCCATTGCTTTATTTACATTTAAAACACGTGCGTCTTAGTCGGTGTGTATGTGTTTAGGTTTGTGTTTATTGTGTATTTGTTTGGGTGCCAATGGGACTTTGGCCTCGTCGTACAGTCCGTGCCACAGTCACTGACACAACAGCATGCAGGAGGAAACACGATTGCCTCCATTGTTTAAAAGACCTCTGAAATAGCCGACATGCAAAGTACAAAAAAATATAAACAAGTTCGGTAAATCATTCAAACTTATATAAAACCACACATGTGAACAGTAATAAAGCAAAGTCAGTTTCATTTAATGAATTTAGTATAAAATCCTCACTTCAGATAAAGCAGGTAGGATGAACACAAAGTTATTTAACTTCACTCTGCACCGACTGTTTATAAAAAGGTTTAAATTACCCCTGTGTCCACTTTTGGGGGAGTCCTCCTTATAACGGTGTGTCTCCCTCTTCCCCTCCCCCCCTTTCTATCGTTGTATGTGACATTTGGGTAATTCATCTTTTTGTATGTGAGCCTCTGTCATAAACTCTGTTAGATTTGTAGTTTGGTTAAAGCCATAGTGCAGCCTTCAGATTTTCTTGTGCTGTTTAAATTGTGCAGAAGCTCAAAATTGAGTTTGTTTCGGAATAATTGGATACAACCTCCAAAGAAATTCATTGTTCCGGCCTTTTCATCAAGTAAATCACAAGCAGATAATGCTAGATGCCGCGGGTTACATGGACACTGATGGTTTCGGAGAGAAATGTTCACTTCTCACACTGTAGCTAACACAAGTTACCAAATGGAGCAATTACCTGCAGATTTAGCTTCTTTACAAGAGCTGATAGGGATAAATACCCCAATTAACTATTTTACGACCCCCGTTGTGGTTTACAGGCTGGTTTTTATAAGAACTCTAGTGCCCATTACTATATAGCAAGGCTAAACAGGGATAACTTGTAATCTCTCTACATCAAGGAACTTGGAAAAGATAGGTCAGCTCAATTAGCTCCAATGGAAGTAGACTATTTCTGGATTGTCTAATGAGTGAGGTCTCTTTGTTCCCTGGCGAGCCCTGGGACAGTGAGGACACAGGATTTAGGTTTAGTATGCATGGCAGGGTATGCTGAGTTGAATGCACAGAGGGCCCCCCCCCCCCCCCAGAGCCACACTGCCAGCAGGACGGAGCCGGTTCCAGCTTTGACGGGTGCAGCCAGAGTGTAGGGCGCTCAGTGGAGCTGGTGCTGAGGAGCCGGGGCTGCTGGGACGCGGGCGCCGTCCTCCCGGTGGTGACGGGGGTCGGTGCTTGGCGCTGTCCGCGGTGCTGCAGCTTTATTGTGTGGGCTGAGCCGTCAGGGCGTGGAGCTGTCCGTGGTACCAGTTCTCTGTTATGCTGTCCTCAAAGCTGTTACTGGCGCTGTCCGTGGTGCTGAAGCTCCTGGCTCCACTGCGCTGTGGCTGATCGCCCAGTGGCTCAGTCCACGGAGCGACACTCCACTGTGGAGGAGGAGGCGTCCAGCTATGTGTTGAAGTGCAGCTAGCACTACTACACTGTACAAGTACTCGATTACAGGCTACAAAAAAATCCCATATTTGAAATATATCTTACCTAAGTAAAAGTAGAGATCATTGTAGATTCATACATTAAAGGGATGGTTCACCGTAAAAATGTAATTGACTCATTATCTCCTCACCACTATGCTGATGGAGGGGTGGGTGGAGTGTTTGAGTTTCATGGGTAAACAGTGTTGCAGCCAAATCCAATACAATTGAAGTAAATGGTGACTTCTTCTTAAAATGTAAAAGACAAAAAACAGAAAATGTCTTCATACTGCTCCTGTGGTTTCATTCAGGTAAGCCCCGACATTCAAATTCTATTCGAAACAGGGTCATCAATGTTGTTTTTTACGTATAGTGGTGAGTAGATAATGAGTGAATTTTCATTTTTCTGTGAACTATCCCTTTAAAGATTGAGCGACTGTGACTCTGGAGGTCAGGAGGTAAGGTGGATTATCCATTAACCAGAAGGTCAGGAGTTTGATCCCATGTGTCCCCCATTCTGTGTGTCCTTGGGCAAGATGCTGAACCCCAAATTGTCCCTGGCATTGTGTTAGTAATGTATGATGGAGAAAGTGCTGCACAAAAAGTTAATTGACTGGTCATGTGGACTATTCAATTATATTTTATTTGAATAAATAGATGGATATAGAGATAGATAAATGGATAGATAACTTTTATTGTCTGTCCCAAGTGACAGAACATAGCGCCATATCACAACATACAATATCTCACTTAAGGTCGAAACCTTACAAAATGATGGAAAACCCAACAGTTCCAACAACGGGCAAACACTTTGGCAACTGTGGAGAGAAAAATACTCCCTCATCGAAAAGAAGAAACCTCTGGCAGAACCAGACTCGATGTGGGCGGCCTGCTGCCTCGACAGGTTGGAGTGAGTGGAGAAAATGGGAGAGAGAGGAGAGAGGTGGGTGTAGAAAAAAGGGGGAAGTAAGAGAGAGAGAGGGGGAGAGAGAAGAGAGAGAGTTCAGAAACGGTTGTGTAATTGTCATATTTAAGCTCTGTCAGACTGGTTGTTTCAATAAAAATAACAGCAGCACCAGTTAGTATTATTATTAATATTAATAAGAAGAAGACAAAATGAGAAAAGTGCAATATAAATACTGACCATTCATGACCATTTAGGCATATAACATAACAGTTAGGTATATACAGTACGTGTTTTCATACAATCTCAATCTACAAAGTGACTAAAGCTTTATCAGATAAAGGTATAGTGTTTTTTTATGTTTCCCTCTGGAGTAGAAACATAGAGTTAATGTGCTTTGTTACACCCGAACACTGTCCTGCAGTGTGATACAGCGTTTTTCCCCCCAGTAGCAACATCATTTACTCTAGTGTAAAACCTCTGTTGCACGAATGAATATATGAGAACATTACAGTGCTCAAAACGGAAATAAACACATCCAGTGACACGTGCAGGATATGTAGCTACATCTTTCCCTATATATATGTTCACCACTGACATCCATACATCCCTCGATATAGCAGGGATAATATCCAAATTCATTGATCCCATAATTAGTCAAATATAATCAAAAATCACTGTTATTATTGTTAAATGATGTGTGTGTGAATCATGACTGTTTCCGAAGGAAGATATTTGGCTCGTGGGGAGATATCACTCAATATCTATTGATCCAGAAATCAAACCAACATCAATATCAAGACGCTGTAAATCGTGATTCACAGCGACATTCCCCCTTTGCGAAATGATTCCTCCGCTGTAACAGCACCAAGCTGCTGTGGCATCGCTGAAAACTGCGACCTCGAGTGGCTTATTGCTGACGTAATATCGATTATCTGAACCTTTCACTTTGGACAAAATCACTTGTAGTCGCACGGTGCGCACTTTCCCACTCGCTCCTCTCTCCCACCGTCTCCACGCATCCATTCTCCATCCTCCCTTTTCCCCTCCTGCAGGCACACACTGATCTCCTCGTCTACTTCGTGCCCAAAAACCTAGAAGGGACTTTTCTCCTCCTGCTGCTTTCCTTTTACGACCCGAACCCTCATTCATCCATGCATCCATCCACCCAGGCGGATTGTATTAGGACCTCGTTTATTTTTCCTCCCCGGGTCTTTGGACTATGCCGTCGGGGCTGCTGAGGTTGGAGAGGATCGTGGAAACCTACCACAGGTGAAAGGGAGCTTTTACGACGCTGCGGTATAGATGATTGAACACTTTGAGCATTAACTCAACGCATCTCCAGGCGCCCGGTGCCCGGTGCCCCGTGCGTCTTTCCCCCCTCTAAAATATCGGACGTGAATAGAGGTGAACACACTTTGGGACAACTAAAGGAACGTGAACCAACTTGGGTTTCTAAAAAGAAAACCACTGGCTTGATTCCCATGCTGGGATTCTAAAGGAAGATGTGACCCTTTTCCTTTACGCACAGGCAAACCGAATGAGCACAGCGCTGCTTTCCTCATCAGTTGCTCGACTCGTCTTTTTGTTGGATTACACGCGGAGGTATGAGCACAGTGAGAGCCCGAGCTGGATTGTGAGATTACCGCCTTTGCTTTTTTATTTGTCGTCTCTTTAAAGAGGAAGCGCTCCGTGTATGTTCAATGGCTCCGGTGTCGAGGTTGGCAAGGCGCAAAGATGCCAGTCACTGGCCGAGGACGTCGTCAACTTTCTGGGCTGTGGTGCTTCTGACAGCGCTGCTCGTTCTCTACTGCGGTAAGTCCGGACGCTTTCTCTCTCGTTGTGTTGGTCACTCATATCAGCATTTGGACGCGTCGGACGCAGATTCCGCTGCGCAGTGGGTGGCCGTGTCATGTGGCGACGCGCAGAGCGCAACATTGTGCCATTGGATATTGGCAATCGCTCTGAGTCTATTGATCCCACTAGTTGTCTACGTGTCATTTTCTCCTTTTTATCAACAGTTATTGGAAAAGACACACACACACACACACACACACACACGGGGAGAGAGAAAGAGGCATGAGCAGATGAGCAGAACAAATGTATTTTTATTAGCTGGTGAAAAACACTTTATTTGAATTGTGGGATCAACATTAGTGTGCCAGAGGCCTAATTAAGTCTCTCACGTGACTCTTTTCCTCTCAGGTATACACACACACACACACACACACACACACACACACACACACACACACACACACACACACACACCTCCTGAGGGCTGTATTACTGTCAGACTGACTTACTGAGGTCAGACAGTCATGCATCTGTCATATTGTCTCTGCACTTAACACTGGTTTAAGATGCTGGAATATATATATATATATATATATAGAAAGAATATACATGAAACACAAGTATAGCCTGAGGATAACCTTAACACACAAAATCTCTCTTTCCCTCTCTCTTAACTCTTCTTCTCTCCTGGCCGAGTGTGTCTTGCCATTCTTTGTATCAATCGCTCTCTCACACCTTCCCTCCCTCGCCCCCAATTCCCGTCTGAGTCACTTATAAGGAGAAATCCAGCTGGCACGCGGCGCTCCAGTCTGCTACGTGTGACAAAAAAGAAAGGTTATGTGGAATGGCAATGATAAACCCATTAAAAAAGAAAAAAAAAGAAGACTGGGATATGTCATTAGCTGCCGAGCTAATGATTAATGTAATAATCTTGTCTTCGAGCACATTAGCGATGCCGCTGTTGTAGGGAAAAAACGGACCGATTTCATTACACGATCATTTTCTGGGGTTTTTCCTCATGTAGCGTCCACACTGGACAGCCTCATTCTCTCTCTTTCTTTTTCCTTCTACAATGGACCGCAGATTGAGTTTTCTCTGTAATCACACAGGCCCCAGGTTAATCAATGGCTGGGGTTTGGTTTATAAGGGTGAGAGCTTCTGGACAGGGTGGTCTTTTTCTCCTTTGACGGTGCCTTCGGCCATGTCGATTGATCTCCTGCTTGTGTCCAATCAATGGTGCTTGGATGTTTGTTTCAGTCAGCATTCTTTGAACAAGCCCCCCAGCCCCCACCCCCCACTACCAAGTAGCTCGACCCCCTACCCAGCAACAACTCAGCCCCTCTGGTACTTAATAATGTGAGCGATACAGTGACTCTTTGATTTTCGTGTATTTCCTCCTCTGCCCATTTTGCTCAGAATTGTTTGGCGCCATGGCGTGTTTGTAAAAGATAACATGATTTATGCATGTCTTTCTCTAATGTTACCACTATTTGTCTTTTAAACCAAATCCCCCCCCCCCCCCCCAAGGCCTCCTCTCTGCTATTTCCTCCCTTTCAGCTCTTTCTTCACTTGTAGCCGGTGGTCTCTCATGCTGATAAATCTCCGATCACCAGCGCTCTCTCTTCCTCTTTCAGCTTCTCGTTTCCTCTCATCCATTTCCATTTTGTCTGACCTTCCTCGTCCACGCCCGTCTCCGTTTTGTGCTCTATTCATATTTATCTCGCCCTCTACTTTGTTCTTGTGTTCTTTGATGTCGCGGTCAGCCTTTATCTCCATTTTATGGCCAGTTTCTTCTCATATTTTTTTCTTCTCTCTCTTTCTTTCTTCGTAGCATTTCTTCTTTAAATCCCACCCCCCCCAACCTTTCGGTTTTCTTTTGCTTTCAACTTGTCGACCTGTGCAATTTCTCTCCTCTCCTCTTTTCTTTTCTTTTCTTCACTTCTCTCAAAATGATTTTCACATATTTGGAGAACTTTCTCTGGTCCACCCATATTTTAAATTGCTAAACGCTGTAAAATCCTACTATGCTAAGGGCTCTATAATTTAGGGTTAGGCAACTAATGATTTTTTTCATTGATTATTGGTCCATTGATTAACCTCTTGGTCTAGAAACATCAGAAACCAGTCAATTAATACCGGCCACTTATTTGGAGCCCAAGTGCTCATCAAACATGTTTTCTGTTTCCATCAAACCGTCCAAAACACAAAGATTATGAATTTACTTCCATTTAAGCCAAAGAGAAGCAACACAATCTCCCATTTCAGAAAAAATAATCTGTATAATCTTTGTCACGTATTGCTTATACATTGAGTAATAGTGGGTAATTAATTTTCTGTTGATCAACTAATCAGTTAATGGGATTAGTTCCGACACATTTTCTTGTATATTCCTTCACACGACATAAATACATGTGGATTCATATCATTATCTCAACCATTAGTATTGTGAATACTGCACTTCATTCTTCCTTTGCTATTTGTGCATGTTTTTTAAGAGACAACATCTACAGTATGTGTGCTAAACTGGCTCTATATAGCAGTACATACATATATGCACATACAGTATTTCCACATGCACGTAGCTTTAGAAAAAATGTTCTGCATTTTGGTGCTTTGACGCAAACCTGAATATCTTGCACGTTTCTTCTGGCCCATGAGGTGTTTATTGAAGTGCATTGGAGTAAAGTGCTTTTCACCTGAACGGCTGAATTGCAGAGGAGAAATAGTAAAAACTGTACAAGCTGTAGAAAAGCACATGCATGCCGTGCACCCCTTGAACAATCATATGTAACCAAGGACAATTTTAACTTTGCACTGCCGCTGTGTTGCAGCAGTCAAAGGTGGGGGTGAGGTTTGGGGGTTTGGGGGGGGGGGGGCTCTGTGATTATGGCTATGACTCATATGGTGCCTGTCGCGTACAATCAACATCCAACTTCACATGATCTGCCGTCGTCACTCAGGCCCTTCAGAGGAGGGCAAGATTGAAGGGGAGAGAGACGGACAGGGAAATGTTGCGGAGAGAGGGAGGGAGAGAGGAGGAGGAGGAGGTGTAGAAAGGAGGTGGCTTGATATCGCTTACTAATGCGCTGAGAAGCAGAGGAAGAGGGGGGAATGGATGGAGGGGAGAGGAGGAGAAAGGCAAAGAGGGAGAGAGGAGGCGGAGTCGAGAGGGAGAAGGAGGTAAACGTGGAGAGAGAAACTGAAAAGAATCAGAACAGAGAAGAACATCGAGTAGAGAGAGAGAGAGAGAATAAGATAACTGACAACAGCTCAACAATGTAACTGCTCCGACCTCAAGCTGCTGCAGGAATCACAGCAGAATGTTCCAGTGTCCTCTGATTAGATCACAAACAAGACATAAATAAACTAATATAAAAAAAATCAATCTGTGCACCAGCTCCCTCCTCTGGAAGCTCTCGGCCGTGCATTTGTTTGCTCACAGTGCTTTTATGTATTCATGAGGCTGTGGCTCCGCATGTGAGCTCGAAAGAAGGCAAAGATGGATCCTACAAGGCTAGCTAATCAGTATGCTAATCGTAGCTTTGGATAGTGGAGGAGCGTGGCTCGGCTGTGGTCTGGGGTTGAACTGCAAACAGAGACCAAAAAGAAGGAGAGATGAGGGGAGAAAGACGAGTAAGGGGGAGAAAAAGCAAAAGGGGGAGTTAAAGAGGTGATGGAGGAAAAAGAAAAACAAGAGAAGGGATCACTTACGATTCCTTTTGTGTCGGAAATGTTGCTTTTGAAATGCTGCTTCAGTCCGGCCTTCAGACTGATATAAACGCTCAGGGGCAAACACGAGAGATATGAATGAACGTAACATCAAAGCAGGCACATAGGTTGCACTCGTGCACACACACGTGCACAGCCGCATCAAAGCCGTTATTCAGGGTCACACAGAAAAATGCAAACAGCCGTGACCTACTTGCACATACATGGATGCCACCCTGAGAGGACACAGATTTACAGAATGCAGAAAGGTCGGACACACACACATTCTCACACACGCGCATGCATGAACGCACACACATTCCTCTGCTGTTAGATGGCCAAGGCTTTCCACAGCTGCTTGAAACCGCCCCCATCAGATCACAATGTCCCTCAGCGTGGTCCCCTGTGTTTCCCTCCGCCTGGTTGTTTATGAGTCGCTGTTGTTCTGCGGCTGCAATCGATGGATTCTTGACTGTTACTGAGAACTGCGGCTCGGGGGCATCCGCGGAGAAAAAGGATGGTGCGACCCGCCCAGGCGTCTCACCTCATCGCCCTAAGAGCTCGGATCACTTAGTCTCGCATAGGAAGTGACACAAGGAGGCTTATACACACTCGCGTGCGTGCACACATACGTACATTTCTGCCGGGGATGTCTGAGAACCTTTGCGAGGCTGATCTGATTTACCAGCCAAGAGAAGAAGACAAAAAAGGGGGGGACTCGGCTGACCTCGAAAAATGCAAGAACTTGTAGGTGAACACATGCACATATTTGAATATCTTATCCTATTTTCAGCATAGCCCGGAGCGTCTTCCTCTGCAGGGAGGGAGACATAGAGAAGAGCCACTGTCAGGAAGCAACAGAAATGGCTGCCGATGGCCTGGGGACGCAAATTCATAAAGGGAGTCAACTTGTTGAGTTTTCCACTGAGGGAGCCAAGAGCCACATTATGGACCCCCGGAAATGGGGCCAGAGACTGTATGCATATTTGAACAGCTTTTTAGAAGGCGGCTTTGTAAAAATTAAACACCATGATGAGTACCATTCGAAGCGAAGGAGTGGGGAGTGGGGAGTGGGGGTGCACGCCACAGATGGAAGGCGTCAACTTTGGTAAGGCAAGGGGGGAATATTAAGAATTTTGCGACGTGCCGCATGAAATATTAAGCAGCGATGGGATCATTTTCAGTGAGCGCAGGCACCCATTGACATTAAATGGGAGATGGCGGTGTGGCCACAGGCGGTGTGTTTTTCCGTGCAGCCTGCGCTCGTGTGTCAACCCCCCCCCCCCCCGCTGCATGGTTTTGTCTGGCAAATAGAACATTTTACAATTAAGAGAACGTTTGTTGATTGGGATTTCCAGGCATGTGGTTCTCCGCGAGGCAATAGGCATCCATCATCCTATAAGTTTCAAAAAATGTGTTGATGTTTGCACACTCTGAGCTGTGGAAAGGCAATTACACCAAACCAGGGACCCTTTTCCCCAGGTGACATATAGTGCTACATTTGACAAGTAGATTGCTTAGTTTCCAAACAACATTTCCCCATTTTTTTTCATAAAGGACATCTGTTATACTGCAGAAGGACTTTGCTGTTTCACCTTGAATTCTCCCAAACTTGTTACAAGTTAGCAGCATCAGTCTGTTAGTTCGTCCATCGCGCCATTTCAAATAACATAGACTGCTACCTTAGGCGACCCCTTCTTCATTTGCTCTATCACCACCAGTATCCTGGCACATTTAGATTTTTCAGATATTTTTTCCATTCTTTCCGTCTCATCTCATGCCCCCATCATCAAGTGAATGTATTCATTTGGTTTGTGCTTTGTTTCCTGATGCAATAGCTGCTAAACTAATGACATTTTCATCAGCCAGAGCTGCACTTTGTGTTTGGTGCTAATTAGTAAAGGTGGAAATCACAAGTCTCTTTGTCTCTGAGTCTTTTGCAGTGTTTTAATAAGCTGTTAAAGCGGGGAGGGGGGGCTGGGGAGGTTAACGTACTGTGATCATGGCTGGGCTGATGAAAGTTTAACATTTTAAGTTTAAAGATGTATTGGTACATATAGTTGCCAGTACGTGTGACTAACAGGCTAAACAGAAGATCATCTACCTGCTAAACGTCAGCATGTTAGCATTTAGCTCAAAGCACTGCTGCAGCTACCTCGTGTTCTCCAAAAATTCAAATATCAAAAACATAGAAATCAAATCACAGACTGTAAATAAAGATAGACGAACATGACAGCTGAAGCCAAACTGTCTCAATCGCCACCTGGTGGCTGGCTACAGTGAAGGTCATAAATTATTTTTCCACTAAGTATGGTTTTATTTTGCTATTTGATGCTATAAGAATGGGGTGAAACGTCATGATTGACAGCTGAGACTGACTCATGATTGGCCGAACTCGCTTTCACGGCTTCATCCTCCGCAGACTCTTGCCTCTTATCACTTCATTAGTTAGGTAGCTGGTTTCACAAGACTGTACACCCCCCTAGTAAATGGTCTGTGGCCTTTACTTATTATTTTTCTTAAGGCTCCGTGACTTTCCCGAGCACACTTCGGCAGACTGGAAGAGCTGGGGATCGAACTACTATCCCTCTGGATAGTGGAAGACCCATTCTACCTCCTGCCGCTCCAAAAAGTGTGTCTGCTTCTTGCTCAAGCTATTATTATAGAGAAACTCCTAAGGAAAAACTGCTGCAGGATGTGTAATGAGTTGTGGCAAAGAGCATGTCCACATAAAGTTTGTGCACACATGTACTGAGGAATCAAACACAATCTGTCCTGGCAAAGAGGCAGTCGAACTAGTTTTTCGTTTTTCTTCCTTTTCTTTGTGTTTTCACTCTATCAGGTCAGCGTTGTGTGTTTTCCTTCACAGCTGGATCTGCAGTGAACCAGCACACTGCCTGTTTCCCCACAGCTGCTTCATGCCCTCAACTGCTACGCCACAACAGTTGGTGCACTTGTTTATGCTAAGACGCAGTAACAGTTGCATTAAAAGCAGCTTCTCTGTCTCGGTGATTTCACTTTTTCCGCCATTCCATCCCCGACACGTCGCCTCCTCTGTCTCCGTGTCTCCCTCTGATCCTCAGTCGTCTCCCGCTGCACCTTCTGTAGCCAGACCCTGCTGAGCGAGAAACACGGATGCTGTAATAGCATGCTAATATGCTGTGACATTTACTTAATGTGAAAACAAATTGTGAAGCGTTTGGAGTTTGCAGTTAGGCAAAGTATCTTCGTATCCGCCACCATGGCTAATTGCACCTTAAACGCTCCGTGTCTGGTCGTGAATTAATTTGGTGTCAATGGGACTTTAATTACCATTAAAAGTGCATCTATAATGTTTACATATCATATTGTAAGTGGTGTTTGGCTGTGGCGCTCAACAGGTCACAGTCAAAGAAAAGGGCTGTTTGTGTATAATTGCCTGGCTGCCATTGGGGCATGCAAATATCTGTGTGTCCAGCTCTACACTGGCAACATAGTTTAGGTTTTTCTCATTAAAATAGAAGTAGTGGGACATAACTTGGGACTTTGACAAAGAAAAAGTGATTAATGGTACGTTTTTTTTTAAGACCAATCCTGTAAATTTGTGTGAGGCGGCCTAATTGGGTCAGAATCTGGACAGAGGCTCGCGGTGTGCTCCTGCCTCAAGAGGATTCACGGATGTACACTTGTGCTTATTTTGCCTAGGGCCAAGAAGCTCATTCACAGAGACATGCTAAAGCTACTCCCCCCTTTATTACTGCAAGAAAGCAATTGCTTGGAAGAAAATGCCAGAATGGTGCTTTGAATTCCTGGAGGGTCCCATCACTGAGACGCGGCCCACGGAGCTGAGACAGCTAGCATCTGGAGCAAAGACACGGCGGTAAAGTGGAGTGGGGGGGGGGGAGGCGGAGAGAGGGAAAGAAGGAGTGGGACGGCAGAGAGGGAACGAGAGAGTGGGAGAGGGAGGAGAGACAGACGGAGTGCACGAGGGAGGCAGAGAGATGGCGAGTGCGAGACAGACAGAGGAAAGGGCTGATGAGGGAGCAGTAGAAAGAACTTGGGAGAGGAAGACAAGAAGAAAAAAAAGGATGGCGCAGGCAATGAGACAAAAGACAGACAGACGAGAACACTCAGCCGGTCCACCAATTGACAGCCAGTTTGGGAATAAAGTCGGCTAACACAATGAAGCAGTCGGCAGACAGACTCGGCGCGGAGTAGCCGAGAGGCTCTCAGAAGTAGAAACAAATATTACATTAGAAGAGACAGAAGCCATTTGTCACAGTGGGAGGCCTGAGAGGTAGTTAAGCTGCAGAATATAGGGACCCGTGGCCTGGTTGATACATGTCGCCACAGGGAGGAAATTGTGCTGAAGTCAAGTCCGCTCAATCAATCGTCTGGTGTCCTTCAATGACTCCCGCACTTAACAAGATAATGGCGGCACAAAGTTTCACCGGCTCAACTCTCCAGAACTTGTTATGGGGCCTTGAGGGCCTCCCCTCATTCCCTCTCTCAGTCCTTTTCCTCCCTTCTCTCATCCTCCCATCCCCTCCCTCTCTGCCAGCTTGTCAGCCACACCACCTCCGCATCAAGGCCCGGTTGAAATGCATGCTGACAACCGCGATTCAATGTTAATGTTTCTGGAAGATGAATGGGCTGGGCATTTATGGCCAAAGTGACAGCTGCACTCTGTCTGCACCCACATGTTAGAGAGGGCTGGGATTCAGGCACCATTTCAAGTATTGTTAGAGAGAGACAGAAAGATTGACAGACAGAGGGTCCGTCTGCTTTTGGCTCTGTGCCACAAGGTGCATTACTCGCCCCTCAATTTGAATTGGCTTGGTTAAATAACATGTTCATACAAAAGCATATCTCCTTGTTTCTATTTCCTTTCCATCCCTCTCTCTCTCTCTCTCTCTCTCTCTCTCGCTCTCTCTTCGTCTTAACCTGCTGACACGAGCCATGATTGATATGGAAATTGCAAATTTGCAAGCCCTCATTTATCTTCGGCTGTTGCTTGCTGCTGCTCCAACAACCATTTTGGGATGAAGAAATGATGAGCTGCTGGTGTCGAGAGCAGGAGGGATCTACAGTAAAGATGTTATTTGAGACCCTGCGCAGCCCAGAGGACGACGGCAAAGTCCCGTTTTAACGGGAAAAAAACAACCAAGACGAACGAGCCAGTAACCTCAATACTTCCAGAAGAGCCTCCTCTACAGAGTCACTAATCGAATGACTCGAAATGTATCACTGAATACATACATACATAATATGGATCAGCTGAATAATTTAAATATATGTATGTATGATTTGAAACCGCCCCATTTACCTTCCATTCACCCGTGACAATGAATCGCTACATTGCGTCTCCTCATGTAATCTTAATCTCAATCTTGCAACCTGTCCACACTAATTACACTAATGTTTTAAATGAGTCAAACTGAGATTTGAAGAAGTGAAGATTTTCAGAGTGGGTGTATCCATGTCTACATTTGAAAATGATAACCTTGCAGTTTACTTTAAGCTCAATGCGGCTTTGTGTAGCGAGCAATAATTGGATAAACTCACAACTTCTCAGGTATTTGATGGATCCTTGATGTAGATTTTATCGCCACCTACTGGCCCGGCACTCTTGTTTGAGTGTTAATAGTTGTGTTTGTGTTCTCGTCTGGACACGAGGGTGGACATCTCCACCATTTATCCACTACTTCTGCCTAATTGACAAAACAATTTAGGGACTAGCCACTTTAGCCAAGATCCATTAGGCTACTTGCTATTTATTCATGTTACCTCAATTACCATTTCTGTTGTCCTGGCCATTAGCTAACTATTTCATGAATTCATCGACTTCTCAGCTAACCACTCAAGCTATTTATCTACTAGTAAATCACTCTTCTTCACATAACATTGCCATTTCTAATTTTCTAATCTTTTCTACTGCACACAAACCTACAGAAACACCCCCTGCAGAATAAGAACCCCTATTTGGGAATCACTTACATGTATGTTAGCATTTTAGATTCATAGAATTATTTGTCCAAGTTTGTTTGTGCTCACAAACCACAGCTAAATAAATAAATTGAGCAGAAAGCTGTAGGCTGCAGCTAAGCTCATAACGCCTACCCTTATCACTCATAACACTCGACTTCATCCAAATTTATACAAACTATCCACAGTCCACATAATAACTATGGAAACACATGATTGCAAATTAGTTAAATATTCCAATATATAACACAAATGCAAAAAGCCAAACTCAATATCACAACAAAATAATCAAATCCTAATTCATCAAGTGTTTAATATTTGTCTATGACTCTATTTTTATTTTATTTTATGACTCCTCTGGAGAGGCCACATGTCAAAAAGTTTTTTTTACAGCCATTTGTACATAGTCATTCTCTGCTTTTGATAAATGTGGTTAAAGTTGTGAGAAATTTGCTCTGTAGACAGTAGATAGTATAATTAGCAACAAGTTCAGCGTGGCATCAAGGCTTAAAACCCCAGTTGAGGTCGCTCGTGGACGTTTCTCTTTGAAATGAGGGTGTTTCAGGGAGGAAGTTGAGATTAAAAATCCTTGAACTGGATAAGCCATGAGCTCACACTTCAGCAGCAGAGAAGCAGAGAGAGAGAGAGAGAGAGAGAGAGAACACTGGAGGAGGAAGAGATGAGGAAGTCAGATGAAGGAAGTAGCTGGAGCTGATCTGTTGCAGCTTTGGCTTTTTCTCACAGCTTTAACAAAGTCTCACCACAAGATTTGATCTAGATTTGATGGATGAAGTTTGTTTATTTTTCTTAAAGTCAAGTGTGTTGCATGTAAATGTAACAGTACCACTGTGTGTATTAGGAGTTTAAGTCCTCAGTTCATGGCAGTTTGCTGTAAACCAGGCCTACAGAGACAATAAGTGGACACCACCAGCACCAGGTGCCCCAAGAGTAACCAAACACCAGTTCTTAGTCTGACCTGCTGGAAACTTCCACTGCTTCAGCTTTGAGCTCTCACCATCTTCCACCTACTCTGCTTTTTATTGTAGCAAACTAACAACCAGTGATTGAGATGGAAGCATCTCATCCTCTAAACTCTAAGCACAGTGTGAAAACGACCTCCTCAAACTAAAATGTTTATTTCTACACCTCTGACGCAGAGGCATGAAATAAAGATAATCGGAGACCTTAAATCTTTGGCTTCTATTGCGAAGAGTTGGCTCTGTATTGGAAACTGGATCTGACTCAACACACACACAGTTATTTAACATTTTCAGTTTCAATTTTTGAATGTTGTAAAAATATAGTTTACAGTGAGGACTCACAGGTGTTTGTTATAATGAAATAAAAGCTTTAGTGACACGTTTCATCTCCTCTGTCTCTGCCTCTGGTTTGAAGTGACTCTGTAACCCAAGATGTGTTATATTAATTTACTTTATATAGATGGCAAGATTATTCATATAGACCCTGTAGTTTCAGATATACTCTCTATTCATTTTTAGCTTTTTAGGGGTTTAAAAAACCTCTTGTCACACACACACATTGACAAGGGATCTATCTGTCATAGTCAGATTGGCTAAATCAACCTCATTGGGTCTTTGTGAACAGAAATTACATGTATGTTTGTTTTCATATGGTGCAGAGACTTTAGATCCAATCGAGACACACGTGAAGACACATTCGTATGCACGGTGTGAACTGACGTACTTTGAGCTGTCCACCAGTGATCTGATCACTGGAGACGAATGTTAATACCAGGTCTGGAGAGGGGCCTTTGGGCGTTTTGTCAGCCGTCAACCCTTCTAACACAGTCTGAGGGCGAGAAGAGCAACATGCAGGCATAGAGGAGTAGATGCAGGAGAGAAATCCTGAAGAAGAATAGTGTGAGAAAGCAGAGGGGTGGGACTGAAGGTTAGCGCCGCTGCAGGGGACACAGTAAGAAATGTCGCCTGAAAGAGCTCAGCGAGCTGCAGCAGTGTAATTCCAGCTGATACTCCTCCACACAGTGAAACATGCCCCGGTTCTGCATGCGTGGCAGGCTGGAGGACATTTTCCTTATTTCTTTCATGCTCTCTTGCTATCTCAGTTTCTCTTTTGTACACAGTATTTTCTTCCCACCGCAATCTCCCCGGCGCTCTCCCCTTTCAATCTCTCTCCCTCCCCGAGCCCCTGGCGGTGATAAACCCCTCCACTGTCACTGTGACAGCACAACATGTGAGTTATGCCTGCCTCTCTTCAGGGTTGAAGTGCTCATTACTGCTCCTCAGCAGGGGCCCTATAGGCAACAATATGTGATGTGCATATGACACAATCAGGGAAATTCATGCAAATGCACTGTGTTGTGAATGAAACCGTTGGATAATACCCTCCGTGTGATGTAAACCACGATTCCAGGCAAACCCCCATATTTCGTGCGGAGACCTGCATTTACACATCACCGGGAGTCGTTTCCAGATAAAAAAAAAGCAGATAATCACTTCTTTTGATTCCATCCTTTTCTACCCATGCAGGATATCGCCTTGTAATGTCTCCAAATTGTATAAGTGGCTGCTTGCGGGAGCATGGTGTCATTTGTGAAAATGACACATTCTCCCTCTGATAATATGATCCGATATTGGAATGCAGATCTTTGAAGAGGATACTATCCCGCCTCAGGCAACAAGCCGGAGCACCATCTGTAATTATTGTCTGAAAAAGATACAAATCTACATAATTTCAGTAGCATCTCTTACAAAATCAACTGTGTGAATATGTCAGTGGAAATATATGCGGTAAGTCAATGATGCTCCGCCACTCATTTATCTTCAACAGCACTGTTTTCTCAGCAGACACATAAATCTGCTTTGCCACATCACTTGAATTCTAGTTTAGTTGAAAGTTGAGATTTCTCTTAGTCCTGCATAAGAAACATTCCCTTTTGACAGCCTGGTTTAGTTATTGTCTAGAGGAGAATCTCTGGCCTCTAAGCCATGTACGAGAGATGTGCACGAGTCCGTTTGCCCGAGTGACAGGTTTCCATCACTGCTGATCGGAGTCCGCTGCAGCATCATGTGGCCCAGGAGTAAATGAGGATTTTATCTGTTCCCATTGCAGACAGATGTTAGTGAGTCCTCGAACCGGTGGTAAAGTGGCTAAACATGATCTTCAGGGTGGTTCCTGCTGACTGTACGTCTGTCAGATCATGGTCAGAGCGGAGGAAACGTCGCGTCACCCGATACTCGTCATTGCTAACGAGCAACATGGCCACTGTAAAGAAAACTAAAGTAAATATAAACTGTTGCAGGTTTCAAGAGAAATTAACAATGTATTTAGTTTTTAGAAGTAAAAGGAAAGTCAGATTGACTAGTTTGCAGGAATGTGGGCACGGTGATGAAAAGGCCCATCTCAAGTGCAGCTAAACTGAAGGACAAACTCATTTGGATAAAGATACAATTTTTGGACAGAATGTGGATGCCTAACAAGCAGCTCCCACAAGCCAGCTTTCTTGATGTAGGCAAGTTTTGTGCTAAGGGATCTAATAGCTAGGAAGCCGAGTAACCTCACAAGGAGTGTTTGGTTGCGATCGGACAAAGTGAAACTGTTCCAAACTGAAGAAACGTCAGAGTGGATTATTTACATGGCACAGGACAGTGAAATAACACCTCGGGGACAAGAAATCACAAGAAAATGTTCCGTTTTTTTCTCACCTGCGATGGAACAGACATAACAAATATTGCCAGACCAGCCATTTTTGTGTGTGGCATCATTACCTAGTTTGATAGAAGGGCAGAATTACTGTCTTTGCAAGCCATGCATGGTATGAACAAAGGTGAGGATGTGGAACCCCTTCCTATCATTAGAGAGATTAGTGGTATACACTGTATGTGGTGTACAATTGGCGTATGGCCATTGAAGAATGTCACAAAAATTGAAATGGCTCTTAATAGGAAAAACGTTCCCCTTGCCTGGTCCAACCGCTGCTCGGTTACTGAAAGAGAAAAGTTTATTTTTGTAAAGCATCTTCTTTTTAATCCTTTGAGCGCAGCAAACAAAATTTCATTTGCCTCCATTCTGTCGGGGTGAAGGCAGAAATCCTCGAGGGAGACGTCTCAATACCCTGTGTGAATTAACTCCAAATTTCCTGCATGGCTACATATCGCCAGGCAACCCTGTCTCTTTGAAATTACATTTCTGCTGGGATGGTCGGCATGCAACACACTGTGAAACTGGGGATCGTGTCCCGCACACGTGCAAATTTACTTTCACAATGCTGAGTCCCAGACGTGATGAGGTTGAGTCCACAGAAAAAAAAATTCTGGTTACATTTCAGAGGGTGATGTCGTACTTTTCATTCTGCTATGTTTTTTTGTTTAGGTGCAAATAGTTTCTGTTTCCAGCAGAGAAAACAAATGAAAGGCACTGGCATAGACTTGCAGACTTGTTCAATATGAACATTTAGTGAATTTCATTTGAAAGTATTCTTAATTATGATCAGTTTAGTGCGGAACACCGAATGTGTTTGCTCTGGCGTATCAGCAGAAAAGGTTGCATTAGGGATTAATGAGCAAATTAGGTTTTTTTTTAAATAATTTGGGTGAATTGATTTTTTGAAACAGTTGCACTGCGGAGTATTTCATCAACTTGTAATTATCTGCATGCACAGTTAAAATATCATCGATGAGGTGTTTTTTTTACTTTATATCATGCTGCACACATGCTACTGAACAAACTACATTTCTCTTGTGTCTCTCAGATTAAAGACTTATTGTCAGAGATATAGTTCAACCTTGTACAATCAGCAGTTCTCGGCTGCACTGGCTCCGGCACATAATATTGAGGATGTGATTTCATTTTGTTATCAGGAGGATGACGCATGTGTCGCCAGCTCCCCAATTAAATCAGAAGCCCTCCGAAGCGAGTGTCGCTTGATGAATCAATCCTATACACTCACATAAATGTAATTACTTCATTTGTCAACGTCTGGCGAGACCGCATCCAGCCCCGTGCACCTACAGCTTCTAGCAGAGGAATGAATATAGAGAAACAACGCTTCTCTCTTCATCTCCTGCAGGGTTTGTCTCGTACGACTTAATCACGTCTGTAATCGTTCCGTAAGAGCAAAAGTTATCATTTCATCAATTCCCATTGGCTCTTGGAGGACATAACAAGAGGGATATGAGTTTCACATCAAAAAGGATATAGGCCCCCTGTCACACCCACCTACACGCACATACACACAAATCATCGCCGTACAGTCCCCTCCCAGAGAAGGACATGAATTATTCAACAACATGCTAACATCAATTAAACAAGGATCGCATTAAAAAAATTACTTCTTTTTTTCTTTTCTTCCTCTGAGCAATGTGGGTGGAGGTAGAGTTGACATCTGTTGTTACGGGTGCTGTTGCGGTGGTGATCAGACGATGGGCGTTATTTTTTTTGTGTGTCTCCTAATCCCATCATGCATTGAGAGGACAGATGTCGGCGAGCTAATTAACAAATCCTCGGGCGACGTCGTACTTCATATTTGCATTCAGAGGCTCCGGGAGGGGAGGGAGACGTTTTGCGGGATCATACACAGTCAGCATCTCAATACACAGACACAGACACGCACACACACACACACACGCACACACACACACACACACACACACAATTACTTCCTTACCCCTCTGCTGTTGGAGTGCAGCACTCTCAAAGCGGTCCGTGCGATATCTTCCGAAAAAAGTTATGCACAATATTTTTCGTGTGAGTGACACATGATTCTGAGTGGAACCCAAGTGAGAGACACAAAGCGGAGGGGGGGGGGGGGGTGTAGGTGGGAGCGACTGGTTTTCCATTTCCTGTTGACACACTGTGGCATCAGCAGCCATCAGCTGTTGCTGTTTCGTATGCGACGAGACAGAGGCATCACATTGTTGCTTTGATACATCAGATAAAAGTAAATACTGAATATTTCAACGTTTTTGCATCAGAGGGGTGTGTAATAATTCTGAATTGGTTTTCTCAGCAGTTGTACTTCAATACTTTTTGATTGGAATATAATTACCAAGTAAGGATTTTTTGTTAATTGCTAGGCTGGTCTGCTCAAGTTTTACAGAGGGGACCGCAAATTGCTTTAAAATATAACACTTTATGTCTCTATCCATTCATATTTTTGTACGTGTTCAGATTTTATAATTTTTTTCGGTGATAATATTTGTGACAGAACCAGGTAAATTCTCATCTTTTAGTTTGGTTCATGTCCCATCTGCAAACAATACGGAGGCTGGCTTCATGACCTACACTGCAGGCAGCCACTAGGGGGCAATCGAGATGATTTGGCTTCACTTTTTGGGGGGCTGTCAGGTCGTCCATCTTTATATGCAGTCTATGTTCAGAATTTATGAGCAGACCTACGTTTATGAGGCATTGATTTGTTTTTTTTCCCCTTTTGAGCTTCCTATCTCGTTGCTGTTTGTTCCTTTAGTGGCTCTTTAACATTTCTTTTGCAGTTGTTTCATTGCATCTTTAAAAATTCATCCAGGGAATCCATTTTATTAGCACTGTCCTAAAGCTGATATTGAATATTACAGCATATGAGCTTTTATACAGTCAAACCTACAGATTAGAAGGTATTCATTTCCCTTTATAATTAATGTGAACCCATGTTTATCAATCAGCATGAAGTTGTGCTACAGACTTTAATGTGCTGTATGTTCATGAATAGTTAACTTCCGACAACTATTTTAATAATCAATTATTTGTCTCTTAAAATGTTAAAATGTTTACGCTCCAACTTTCTCTCTCTCTGGAGTCTCTCTTGAACACCCACACGGTAAAAACAAACACACACACATACACACATATACAGTATATATACACAGGTTCATTTACACAATCAGACGCATTTTCCGACACCCACTTGTTTTTCCGTTTTCTCATTTTCTCCATCTCACACGTCAGCTTGCCTCTTCTTTTAAGGTCATTGTTTTATATCACATACGTTTTCTGGAGATTTACCTTAACCTGAACCCGAACTCCACATTTAACCCCAGCTACAGGCTTAGTCTTAGTCCCCACAGGAATAGCTTAAGAGAGCACACACATACTCATCCATATATGCAGAGTTTGCAAATTCATAAGATAGTTGAGAGAGGGTAGCAAATAATGAATCCTCTTCTTACTATTTCAGGGAGATGAATGGCCGGGAATGTGGAACTAGAATTTCTTGATTTCGTAACCCTGTTCTTTTGTTGTATTGTCGTCCGCCGTAACGAGGTCACCTCAGGTGGCTCCTCGCGCGCTGGAAGTCAGGGAACAGGAGCACGTTAAAAAGGAAACGAGGGGAGAGACTGAGGCGGAGGGCCCTCGAGGGCCAATCTTTAAGTGTGTGGATTTGGTCGTGAATGTGTCGACGCCTTTGAAAAGATGAATTCTAACCTGTGGCATTGTGCGAGGGAGTGAATTGTGCTCCTCGCTGGTGAGAGCATGTGAATGAATTTTGTGACTGAATTGAATTATTAGAGGCTTACGAGTGGCTGCGCCTAAGAATACACACACTCTCCCTTCTTCAATCTTTTTCTCCGTCCCATTTACACACACACACCTCCTCCCCCCTGCACCTACAGCCATGGGAAGGGCCGCTAAGTTCTCGCCCCTCGGGAGCGACCACCACAGATTAACGTGGAGTGTTTCTCTCTCCGCGGTGGTTCACTTCTGTAGTGTTGCTAATCTAATGCACACATTATTCAGCGGGGCCCCTGCATCTATTAAAGGAGAGCGCAGCCAGATTTATCGCCCAGCTTTAACTGTATGGTAAAATAGCACATTAAGCAGATGATATCATGGTGTATGTGAAGTCATTATGCTGGCTCCTGGATAGAAGAAAAAAAAAAAAAACAGGCTGAGGGGATCTGCTTAATTAAATGCAAGGTCCACCGGTATACATCACTGTTGGTGCACAGGCCACCTAATGTAAACTGTTTGGAAGGGAGCCTTTTTGTCCTCTTTTAATAGTAAAGAGCAGCTCTTCAGTGTTTTATTCCTCCTCCTCCTCCTCCTCCTCCTCATTTTACTCCTCTTTCTCTTTTTTCCCTTTTTATTTGGGGAAAAGCAACGTAACAGGTGAGACATGAGGAGACGGAATTAATATAAGAAGAAACACAGGATATAATATGTGTGTGTGTGTGTATCTGTGTGTTTAGAGTTAAGTCAAAAGAAACCCCAAATTAATTGTCAAATGGGGGAGGAAATGAAGACGTTTTCTCTCTTTTCTTCCTTTTCCCCGCTTCCCTTTCTTCTTTTTCCTTCCCCCTCTTCCCCGTTTTGCTTTCCCACCCTGTCCTCTATCCTGGCAAGGGGTCCTCGAAGTGTCCCAGTCTCTCTTGTTATATCTTTTTCGTTTATCTTGTTTGTTTGTGTGTTAGTTGTTTTTTAACTTTCTGCTGCATCCTCTTTAAAAGCCTAAATTACAACCAAAAATTGTCCTCCTGCTCGCCAGATTTCCACAAAGGAGATGCCAGTTGGCGTCACTCTGCGGCTCATTCCCACTGCGTCTGTAATCCCCTCCTTTCCGCCGCGCAACATTATTCCTTAATTCAATCAAACGTCCTGAAATCTGATCTGTTTGAAATCAACAGATTGTGCTCAGACTAAAACTTTGAATTGAACGCTCATCGGGAGTGAAGGGAGATCTCAGTGGGAAGATGTGACCTTTGCACAAGGACACTCACTCCTCCAGCCCCTGCTCCACTTCAGACGGTTACTGTCCCCACTGTAGCACCAGCGATATAGGCCTCGCAAATCAACCAGACATCCCAACAACACCGGATATTAAACTTAACAATGTAACCGTGCTCCCCTGTAAAGCGCAGCTCCCTCGTGGGCATGCAAAATTTAGGTCCTGTTTGTTGAAAGACGGATCTGAGCGTGATGCAGCGGCCTTTAAATAAGCCATAGATTCTCTTCTTTTATCAGGGTAAGCGCACAAACCCTGGCGTAATTCAGGCAGAATTGAATGCTCACTCTATTTTCTTCTCTCTCTCTCTCTCTCTACTGCTCCTCTGAGCTCCCCGAAGCTTCTTTATTGAATAGCCCTAGATGTTGTAAAGAGGAAAAGTGGGATGGGACCACCAGTGCTGCCAAAAATGCAACGCTGGCTCCAGGGTGAAGCAGTCAAAGAGCCACTGTCTGATAGTGCGTGCTAACTGTAAGTGCGAGAGTGTATATATTATATGTATTGTATGTGTGGCACATGTGCATTGTGCGTGTGCCTGTGAAGGCAGAGGCAGCTGGTAAACCTGGTGTACGTTCATCTGGTTGTTTGCACGAAAACCGGCCATGTTGTGTGTCCCTAGCATCAAATTATTATTAAACTCTACTACTTGCTGTCGTTATGACGATGACAGGTTGAGGGGAATTCACCTGCATGTCAATGCAAAGAGCTTCAGAAAGCCGTTGTCGGTGATACGACCGAAATACGTGTCACATTTTTTTAATGGTTGCATCATTTAAAAGAAGCAACAAAAAAAAAGAGAGGCCGATCTAAAGTCGACACCCAAGCTGTGAAGAGCCCTTTGAGGGAGCAGGAGACCTTGTGTTTACTCGCTGTGTTGGTGCCAGGCTGCCCCTTGTGAGTGCTTAGCTGGTCTTTAACTCACACACACACACACACGTGTATCAGGTTACCTTGACTGACAGCGACCGGGCATACAGCCACGCGGCCAGGGAAGGCAGATCCATCCTCTACTGAGCTCTATACATGCGGCTGAGGAAGATGGAAGCACTTGCAGGGAAGATGCACGCACGGACAAGATGCAACCCCCTCAACGCAAACACTTCCTCTGTGCATACACACCCACGAGCTCCCACAGCAGTTTACGTGCGCTCTTTCTTCCCTTCAAGTAGACGCACACATGCACACGTACACTCACATGCAACACGCCTCATGGTATTAAATTTAAAAAAAAAGGAATATAAGTGGGTCCCTTGGGAGAGTGTAGGTGGAATGTATACGGGTCTTTCCAGAGCCTGAGGCCCGCGAAGTCGCTGCTCTCGGAGACAACAGGCTGCCAACAGGCTTTACCCGAGCTCAGCAGGAGCGAGGTCAGGATGAAAAACCAATCACAGCACCCAAGATATTTTTGGCATGGGAATAAACCGGCAGACTTTGTGAAATAAACACTGTAGTTTCAGGTGCTTGGTTTACGTGGACGTAAATAACACGGTGACTGTTTTTGCTGCAGGCGATACCTTTTGATACGGGTGGTTACTTTTCATTCATTTTATCGGTGCCTGTGTTTTTCCGTCCCTCCACCATCTCATCCCTCATACCGCAGGTTTCCTTTTTGCCATTTTCCCTCTCACGAAAGCTTCTGCCAGTCTTCAATTTCCTGCTTTCCACTTCCTTTCCTTTCAGTATGTGTCATTTTCTCCCCCTGCTGCTTAACAGGCACCATCAGCAGCCGCAAAGCCATAAAGTGCTGCATTTTACGGTAGCGCGTCGGGCCCCCCCGAAGACACCTCTTTTTGTCCGGTCACGCACTTTCAAATCTTGTGTCTCAATTACTGTCCAAAACATCAGTTGCTGTCACAGGCAGCGATCTGGATGCAATTTAAATTGAGAGAAAATTAGTGCAAAGGCCAATTACGGCTGTTTTTAGCTACCAACCTATGATTTCAATATTCATCCCTTCTTCCAGATCGGTGAAGAGGAGTGGAGGAGAAAGCCAACGTGAGGATGAGATAAGAAGAGCGTAGACTAGGATCTAAGGAGCATGTGCTAATAGGAGCATGGGTGAAAGTTGAAAAGGAATGAAAAGAAAGAAACAAAAAGATGATGGATTAAAGTAAAATATGAGGAGGAAAGAACACGAGGAGAGTTCAGTCCAGGACTTTACAGCAAAGGGTGATTTGGGTGTTTTATTGTGTTTCCCAGTCGTAAGCTCTATATCAAAAAAGCTCTGCACTGTAAATATGCTTGGAAAGATCGGGCAGAGTGTTTTCAAGAACTGCACCTTATTATCTGATGCTCTTCTGAGTTGGAAGCAACGTTCTTCCCATCTTGGCCAACAAGTTGCTTTATTTGGATTGGTCATTAATGGTTTGCTGCATTTCTTTTCCATCGACTACTTATTTGAGCAAAGTTTCCAATATTGAATTTTGTGGTAAAAATAACACTGCGTTAGTCGAGTGTCATGAACCATCTGGTAAAAAGAAACAGTAAAGATATTTCGGATTAACCGCACTGAACGTTTGGATATCGAACTTTATAGAACCTCCATGTTTTATACCGAAACATATCTGTTTACATCTTGGTGAATCTGACTTCTGTTTCCTTGGTGACTGCAGCTCCTGGTTGCACTGGACAAACACCGGTTATAAGCTAAGCTCTGGGGATGCAGGACATCGATATGTGTATTGACATGTGTGACTTTTTGACTGTGAAGAAAACAAAAGTCAACAAAGCATCTGAAGTCTTCATCAGGAACACACATTTCTCCCCGATCTATCACCGTCAAATGTCTGGTGCATGGCTGCATGGTCTCAAACAGCTGGATACACCCAGATCCTAAATAACCTCCCCTTCAATTGTCCGCCCCTGTGCACAGAATATATCTGTCCTCCAACCCTGACCTCACAGAGTGGGCCTTGATTCTGGCTTGAGATTCTTTATTTTCCACTATTTTCAGTATTTCCACATTTTGCAGGAATGAACAGCCAGTGAAAAAATGTGGAAACGTGCAAGGAGTGTCAACGTTTCAGTCCATGTTGGATTTTCCTCAGTGCAGACACTGGTTCATCATATACTGTGTATATAGACAGGCTATATAGACAGGCGATAGACATCTCTCTTACAGATGCAGCTACTCCCACAGGTCACAGTCATTAAGATGCTGAACAAATGCTTGAAGATCACATTTAGAGCCATTCCAAATCAGTAATATGGACAAATGGGTTGTTTTTCATATCTGCTCAGAATGTACTATTTGCTTATAATACAAACTGATCTGTTAATATCCTTATAAGGAAGTTATTGTTTCAAGTTTAGCTTTCTAGAAGTTATATTCAAAGCTGTTAAACCACTGACAATAAATGAATTAGGGCAGTCTTTTAATACTGCCGTCACCTGAGCCACTCACAGCCCCTCACTTTCCAGTGCCATTAAGTGATGGGAACCTTAATTCATTAACCCTGCTGCCGCAAAGGATATCCTCTACGTGAGGTGCCCTGGCACAGACTCAAAACTCTAAGGCGATGCAAAATAAAACCTAGGCCTTAACATCCTGGTTGCCTTCAAGTGGTCCAGTCGAACAAAAGCCAGCCAAGAACGGAACGGCTGGAGCGGCGGAGGACAAGGGAAAATAGAAAAGGCTTCATTTGATGGTTTTTGCCTTGAGAGTGTCCTTGTGCTCTTTGCATATTTATGACGGTGCCGGGACAGGTAGGAAGTCAGAGACAGGATTTAGAATAATTCCCAATTGACCCCCGTGGCAGCGAAATTGTAATAATCCAGAAGCCATCTGATATTGAAAGGTATATTAACTTAGTGGGCTCACCGTCTCTTTTCTCGACGACTTGATTATCTGGCTGAATAACTGAGCATGTGTGATTGCGGCGGTGCATAACTTTGGCTTGAAGTGGCGGGATTGAAATTTTTCATTTTTATTTCATATTACTTTTATTTTAGCCGGTTTTCGCTTCCCGATAACACACTCGCTGCTCTCTCCACCACACCTCCAGCTCCGACCCCTTACATGACATTACTGGGTCATACTATTAATAAACACTGTGTGGGGCTTCATTGCATCTTGCTACATTTTGAACAGGAGCACAGTGCCCGTTCTAAACCTGCCTGTTTGGAACGGGCTGTTAGCCTGACCTGTGTTAAAGCTCTGGAGCCACTTCAGAATTGTCCCCTGTCATAAGTGAGTCCTCCTCAAACAGTCACTGTTCGTGTGCGGAACCTTTTATAAACAGTCTTTGTTGCAGAGTAAAGTGAGAAAACTTTGTGCTCATTGTACCTGGTTTATCTGCAGTAAAGATTTTATAGTCACTGTTTTTCTGAAAATTAAACTGACTTTATTACTGTTCACGTGTGGTTTATATGCAGCAACACAATCTTCAGACTCAAGTTCACAACTTTTCAGAATAAAAGCTAGATTTAAAGCATTTCAGCAACAAAACTACTGCTTTTACTTTGAAGACAACTTGATCAAGAGGAATTGATTCTATGAATGTTGCTGCCATGATGGAGATCAGCCCCTGCGACACCTTTAAGCGTTTGTCACTTCGACATGGTGAAATAAAAAATGCGAGAACAGCAAAATGACCTGGCAGTGAGTTTGACCTATGGTTTGACCCAGTTGCCGAGCACGACTGTGTTTTACCCAAGGACGGAGAACAACCTTCTGAAATCGGCCCACAGGCTCTCTCTAAAGCCCCGCCCCCACTGACTGCAAGGGGATGTTAGCCTGTTTATTTAAATGTTCTAAATGTGGAACGTATCATGTGTCTAAATTACATCAAGCTCCACACTACGCTTCCTCGGGCCATTAACAATACACTTTCCAAGTGTAAAGCCAATAAGACGAAGCGTGAGTGAGATATACGTTACACATGCAGACAGACATTTGTGGAGTTAGGATGTAGATTACTGTTATACCATGAATGCTATTTTTGGTTAAAGTTGTTTTTCAGTGTCCAAAAATTGAAATAGACTCATTTATGTTTGACTGCGAATGTCAGGTTTTTACATACAGTCCTCAAGAGCTACAATCCTAGGATCCTGAAGCTTAAACATCAAAGAGATATTCAGTCATTATTAAAAAGCTGACACATTAACGCCACATCAACATCACATCATTCCCCGGCCTCATCAACAAGCCCTTCAAACTAAGTTCCTCAGCAGGAACCTGTCAGACAAACCACTGTGAAGTACAAAGTGCATTGAAAAACCTCTCCCCCAGTACGGATCAATTTTCTTTGTGATCAGCCGGGCTTGATGAGATAAAAGTGTTTCAAAGCGTTTTTGAAAAGGCAAAGCTGTTTCCCTCTCCGTCTCCCCCGTCAGCCACTTTGAATACTCTGGGCCTTTTTTTTCTTTCCTGCCCTCTTTATTCCGTCTCTTTTGTTGATTACACTGAGGGTGTTGAAGTGGGCTCCTCATTTTGTGAGCACAGTGGGAAACAGCGAGAGGCCACCATGCAAAATATCACGGTGCACAGTCGCTGTGTCTCTGTATCAGGCTCAGAAATTGATGCAATATCTGATATTTGCATCGCAACAATGAAACCCGCTCTGTAATTTGTTTACAAGGTTCAGGTTTCAAATCAGAGCAATGCAAATTCACAGGAGGCTTGTTTGTGGCATCACAGTGTGGTTCAGAATTTTAACCTGCATGGGTGGCGGCGGGTCTGTGCAGGCGCCAGGCTGTGGTGTTAACCGCTGGCCCTGCCAAGCCGGGCCCCGCCACATAAACAGGATTTCCCCTTGCCAGCCAGGCTGGCATAGCCCGGGCCCCGACGGCTCTTTGAAGTGACAGGCCCCCTGAGTCCCCTGGGGGGAGGCTTGGGATCTGATCCTTCTGCTCACATGCACATTGCCAGCAGATGAAAACACACATATTCAGGTATTCGCATTTGTGCAGGCACATCCGCTCGCGCACACACAAATAATCTGCTCTCGTTTAATCAAGCACCCAAAAATAAGAGAGGAAAAAAAATAAAGATTCACCCCGCGTCCAGCACACAAGCTGCAGCAGCAACACACACCACACTTACTACTCTGTCGCCAGGTGCTGATAAAGGGGGAAGCAGGAAGATCCCAGAGTGCACCTGGCTCTGTGTTGATAAAGGAGCAGGTCGCAGATCTCAGCGTGCGTCCACGGATGAGCCAAGAAAAGAAGGTTGAGGGTGACTGACGAAGGAGGAGGGGGGGGATTAGAGGGAGAACAGATAAAAACACACAGCTCTATCTTATTCATTATGTGTTCTTCTTACTATTTTAAAATCACTTCTATTATCTGGCTGTACTACATACTGTATCAATCACGACCCAGTAGGAATGACTGCGTGTTCTACATTTAGAGTTGCATTTAAGTTCTCAAAAAAGGTATTTCTCCCGTCATGGGGTTCTTACTTGTAAGGTGGGTGTAATTTGGTCTTGGAATAAACCCTGTAAATGGATAGAGGGGAAAATGACTTTACTAAGTATTGTTTTATGTCCTACAGCAGCCTTATGTTTGAAAAAAAAAGTCAAATAGCACCTGCGTCATGTTTTTACATTTTGATAAAATATTAAAATTGCTAAATGTTCATTGTCACTTTGTCTCTGTGATGAACATAGAAGTCTGAATCATCTAAAAACGTAATGATAATGCACCTGCCTGTTTACAATGGGCTGTTTGCTTATCCTGCGTCCGGCTGCAGCTCTCTTTATGAAACTGTAACAGTGACCTGCAGTAATTGCGCCAGTTGACCACAGGATTCTGAAGCTGCTGCTGCTGCTGCACAAACAGCTGTTCATCTGTTTATTCAAAGTTTGGTGAAGCTGGACTGAGTTCCTGCTGCTGTTGGTAAAGAACACTGGTCGCCTGTTTATTCAAAGTTGATGAAATATTTAAATGTATTGCACTTCCCACTCGCACTGATTTGATACTGGGCCTTTACTGGTGGCTAGATGAACGGTTCTGGAGATATGCGAGCCACATACAGCCATATAGAGATTTCTGGAATTAGAAGATTGTTATATTCATCCTACCTTGCATCACCTATGACCAAATACATTGTTTCATTATTAAATATACTGGGTAATGTGTGTGTTTAGGTGTCTTATTTACAATTCCAATGTTGTTTGTTTCTACCTCCCTGGTGTTTACGACGGGGGCAATTAAAAGGTGGTGTTGAACATGTGCGGTTTAAAATTGGTGACCCTGTAACCCACGTTCCCGTTTTCTGACTCGTACAACGTCCCTGTTTTGGTTGGCTCTCCATCGGCTTTGTCTCCAGCTGCAGCAGACAGATGTTCTGAGCTCGTATCAGTGACAGTGCGATACCTGCTCAAACACACAAATCTGGCAACTAGCTGATGGAGCATTTCGCAGCCGAAGAGCCAAACAACCACCTCCTCCCCGTGACCTCTGTTCATTTAACTGTTCCTGGCTGAGACAAAAAAAAAAAAAAAAAAGACAGCAATGACTTTGATTCAAAAACGCTTTTGGTGAAACCATTGAGCAGCGTATGAATGGCCTGCGGAGGCTCACCCACATGTATCCTTCGCTCACAGGCTCCCGGCACCACACACAAACCGTCTTTCAACTAAACTGTGGCAAACAAGTTGTTGAAATACTTTAATTAATTTGCTCTCTCTCTCTCTCTCTCTCTTTCCGTCGAGTGTTTTCCTACACGAGTTAAATACTTCTCAGCGTCGGGAATTTGCAAATTGACAATTATAATTATTGGATTTTGCCTGGAGGGGGAGAAAGCTAATGATTTGAGCTCATTTTATTGGGATTAATTTCATTCATATTTTTGAAGATTGCGTGTACTAATTGATTAGCTTTAATCTATCTAAATGTGGGAGTCACTTTGCCCATGGCACAGCGGATTATGTCGCGCCGCAGAGGCTTTGGTCGGGTTATTAGGTGACACACTTCATCCAAATGTGCGGCATTACTCACCCTGCCGGCAAACTGACAGGTGTTTGTTGTACACATCAATGGTGGACACTGAGATTTATTACACCGCGAATGGTTGAAAAGATTAAGAGAGCGGGGGGAAGACAGAGACATAAATAAAGACAGAGCTTGGTGGGGAACACAATTGAAAAGTGCAAGAGAATTAAAGGGAAAGATAAAGGGAAAGAGATGGAGAGAGAGAGGCCAGAAATCAAGAGAGAATCAATGCAGGGAAAGAGAGAGAGAGAGGCTATCAAAAGCTTTCAACTTAGCACCAAGCTTTGAAAGGGACTTCATCAAAATTGGTTTCCTCACCCCCTCCATCCTCCCATCACGCTCCCACCGCCGCTCCTCCTCCTCCTCCTGTTGGCCACGGCGCGCTCCATCAGCCAGCGGCTTGGCAGCCACGATGGTAATATTGCAGTGGTTGCCTATTATCGATTACCTCATGGCAGCGCTCCTTCATCCTATCTGTCAGTGTTATCCCAGTGAGTGGGGGGACACTGGGAGAGGGGGAGTGTGAGGGAGGATGCAGGGTTTGGAGACATCTGCAGAGAGAAGAGAAATGATGTGGAGAAGAAGGTGATGTAATCCTATTTTACAACAGACGTAGTAGCGGTTGTGCGCAGGTTTGCGAACTCATTTCCCATCGCAAGGAGAGGAGATTTCTTTTGTTTTCCCCTGGTGCGTCATGTTCAACGTCATTAACGTGTCGGACACTGAGACGCTCTCTCTCCTCGCTGTCTCGCAAAAATTAGCATGTTCACGCAAGATTAGAGGCGGAGCCAGAGTCATTTGACCAGCGAGTGTCTGACGGTTGTATCCCTTCTCATTGCAGACAAAAGCCCGATGTTTTTTGATCGATGGAAAAGGGACTTTTGTCATTGTGATACAATTTTTCCCTTCCCGAGTCCGATATACCAGGACTTTGCATATCTGCCGAGAACAGATCTGATCCCAGCGCATTTAAAAAATATAACTTATAGAATGTATTTTAACAGCTGTTTGCTACTAGCTCTGTATGGAAGTGATGATTGCTATCATTGTTGAATGTCCTGGCCCCGGGTGAAACCCTTTGAAACACAAATACATGCAGAGAATAAATGTCATACAGAACTTCTTTCATTATCTAGTTTCACAGTGAAAAAAGAAACACAAAGAAATACATCTATCACATTTAACATTTAACTCGACAAGTTTGTTGGTTATCTCTCTTGCTCTGGAGCTGTCTTTGTTGAGTTTATCTTGTCGTTTGAATGCAGTTTTAAAAGTTTCCTGCTGCAGTTTGTCCTTTTTTCCCTTTTGGTTTGGTGGTGAACTGATTCTTCAACTGTTTTCTAAGAATGCTGCTGTTGCAATTGACAACACTTGTGCTCCCGCTCACAACTGAATTCTTGCACAGTACACGTCACCGTTTCACTTGTGGGACTTTCGCCACATTGCTGACATTTTAGCTAGCTCTGGCTAATGCTACGCTACCGGAAATCACTTTTTCTTTGCCGCTCTAAAAAAACAGTACTAGCCAGTGGCAGTACAGCGCAACTGCTGTTTTGGATCAGCAAAGAAGTGATTATCGGGAAAAGAAAGTTTCAATTTTTACATGGGTGAATAATATACTTAAAAGACGTGGTATTGGATCGGTACATAGATTTGCGTACTCGCATTTCCGATGCAGATATTTGAACATTTCTAGAACTTAAGCATGGAGGATTAGAACGTTAAATCAGATGTATCCTATACGAGGGACTGGGTGTGGGGTCCCAAAGAGAAACCAACACGTCCTCTCTTCCTCTAACTTCTCCAGGCACAGAAGGTGGAATGATATAGGGTTGACAGATCAGACGTAGCAAGAAGTGCTGAGGACTCACAAATCCTTGCATTTTAGTTTTTATATCCCACCTCCACCATTAACCAGATGTAAAAAGTGGTGTCTTGTAAGCAGTCCAGGTGACAGGCAGCAGATGTTTACCCCAGGGCTCAGTAAATCACAGGTTAGTTACTCTGATTATGGACCCTCGCCGATCCCTGGGAGGAAACGGCTTCGACAGGCTTTAAGGTGAACTCCCGGCGTGAATTATAAATAGCAGTCAAGATACGGTGGCTGATCTTCAACGGCCTTTGGCGTTGGTTTTAAGAAATTGACTTTACGTTGAAGTTTTGACGGATATATTTGTTTTCTCAGTCATTTACTAACTTGCGGCCTCCACAGTTGGGACGGATGGGTGGAGGTGAAAAGCAGGAGACTTTGACATGGAAAATGTGTTTTTTGGTCTCAAAGGACGTTTTAATTATGCTGCTAAATTAATTCTGAAGGATTTGTCAATTAGCCAATATGAATCAGCTGACCTTTAAGAGACATATTGGTATCAGCTATGTTTGCTAATATGAAAACTTTTATTGTACCGGAGAGATATTTTAGAAAAGATGTGCATCTGTGTGTGCACTTCTTTTTAGCCCAGAAATAAATATAGTTGCTTATATAACTTTATAATATAATTTAAATAAATATAATATCTGATAGCGATATCGGCCGATATATTGGTATTAGAATTTATTTTCTCCCCAATATCCATGTCAACATCAGTTGGGCTCAACTACTGAAGATTCTTAGGTTGAAGAATTATTGTGTTTGGTCAAATATTAAAAAAGTCACTTCATCCCGTCTTTTGCTTTTCGTGAGCACTGACTTTTTCAGTTGTTTGTTTGGCCACCAGGAGGCCACAATTTCTCCAATATTAAATCAAACCACTATGTAGTGCCTGAGGTTGCTTAAACCAAATATGCAGCACTACTGAACGCTCTGTGTTGACATCATTATGGGCCTTGAATTAAATAAAGAATGCGTGCTTTTGTTGTAACTGTCACAGCATCTGCTCCACAAAGTGTTTGTGCACTTTTGTTGCATATGAATGTAATTTTTAAGAAACAAACATGGTGAAATGCAGCATATACATAGTAATTTTTTTTCCTGTATATTTTTCAAACCTTTTATCACAAATACCCTTTCTGCATTTAACATGACACACTTAAAGCAGGGAGTGTTTCCCCCCCCCCCGTCACAAGAGCTTTCCACTCAATAGGGGATATCACAGGAAAGCCAGAAGCTGCCTGTGTGTGTGTGTATGTGTGTGTACCTCAGTGTGCTCATGTGCGTGGCAGCCAAGCAGGCAGTCAGGCATCATGCGGCCACAACAACAGGCAGGGGATGCCAGGCACACTTCCGCCCCTCACATGAAAGCAGGCGGCATGGAACATGGTTGTGGTTTGAGGGGAGAAAGAGGAGGCGGGGGGGGGGGGGGGGGGGGGGGGGGGCAGAAAATCAGGGAGCAAAGGTGGTGGTGGGGGTTGGTCGGGTTGGACGGCTGAGCGGCCCGACGCAGGCTGCCAGGCGCCCAACTTCCCTGCACAGATGGAGCCTCCTCTTCCTTTTCCACCTTCTTTTCCCACCACAGCGCAGAAATATGTGTGAAAGATGTATGTGGGAATTGTTTAAGGTGCGTGCTCGTTTAAAAGCGCTTATGTGAATATTGGATTTTTAGCTCTGAGCATCCCACTGTGTTTCTATGTGTGTGTGTGTGTGTCACTGAGATTCAGGGGAGGGGATATTTGCACAGTACAGTGGGACATAGCGGGTAGAGAGTGGCGGGGGGGGCGCTTGACTGAGAAAAGCCCATCCAAAATAGAAAACTCAGGCCTCAGCTCATTTTTATGCTTTTTGTTTTTTACGCTTACCGAGTGCGCTCAAATCAATCAATAAATAAGGCAAACGTGGGAGAGAGGGGCGAAAAAACGAAGAAAAAAACGTGCATTTGTGGGCTGAAATTTGTCGGCGGATAAATATGTAAATGCTCAGTGCTACTGTGAAACATTGCCATCGCCCTCCGAGCGTTTTGGGGCCTGCTTTAGATGCAAACACATGAGTGATCAGAGTCGCCGCCTTTGCTTGATAGCGCTCCTCTCGAGGAAGCTTTTATGCCACAAACTCTTTCTTCTTCCTCTCCCTCTCTCTTCTTAATCAGTTCGCCCCTCTCACTTTCAATTAATCAATCTTCTTTCTCTTTCCCTCCTCTTCTCTCTCTCTCTCTCTCTCTCTCTCTCTCTCTCTCTCTCTCTCTCTCCATCAATCTGTTTATGTCTTTAATACGTTCAATTAGCAAACCACTTTTTGTTTTTGGGGCCTGCAGATTCCACTCACATTAATAGCATGTTGCTGTCGTCACTCCAGGTTCAAGTAAAAGCTCCAGAGTGTGTGAGTGTGTGTCTGTGTGTCTGTGTGTGTGTGTGCACGTATCAGCATATCAAAGGAAGCATTTGACTCCGTTTTGACTTCACCTCGACTCCTTCATGGATCAGCCCCTGCAGAGAAAGCAAGAACAGACATTTGTGTCCTTGGCGGCTACAAAGGTAGATGATTATCAGGGATTGGGCTGACGTGTTCGTGTGTGTGTGTGTGTCTACGTTTGTGTGTGTGTTTCCATAAATACGTATGCATGTGTGTGTGTGTGGGAGAGATGTGATGATGAATATGTTACAGGCTGCCTTTGACTCGTGCAGGATGCAACCTTGTGTGCCGCTGCGCCTCTACATCTGGGCGAGAGCACTGATCTATAAATTCTCGCGTGTGATAATTCCTCCTTTTTTCTACACACACACACACACACAGAGAGAGAGAGAGGGAGAGATACAGGTTGCAGTGGCGGCAGGGCGGGCGAGCAAACATGTGGCTCTCACCAACACCCCACAAAACTAATCTCATATCTACTTTTGCTGCCGCGAGATTGTTTGCGCGACGGCCCTGAGGAGAGCCGAGACGACAGAGAGGGGTTAAAATCAAATCTAGCTCTTGTCACCGACTCCATCTTCGGAGTGATCTGTGTCCGCGTGTGTGCAAAGGCGACATAAAGTGCACGTGGGAGCGAACACGCAGTGGTGTGTAATCCCATCACATTACTCCTGAGAAAATGGAGTTCAAGGTTTTCATTGGTATGCCAAAGTTGCAGAAGCTTGTGAGTTCGGCGGCAGCCCGGAGTGAATGGCATCCGTCCGCCATTCTTCTTCTATTTGCCCCTCAACTAAAGAGCCTCTCGAGCCTATGAGAAAAGGTGGGAGCTTTTTTACAAGGCTGTAGCTTGGATATACAGTGCAGGTGGCGGCGTACCTTGTGAGCTGTGGAATAAGAGATGAAGATGGAGTCCTCACATCTCTACAGCCGACAATAATGGGATTCCAGGCCATATTTTCTCGGTGTAAAGAGACAAAGCCTGGTTGGAATCAGGATTGATCCCCTGGATTGATTCTAGTGCTGTCAGCGGGAGTCTGAGCTCTAGAGAGGCCGGTGGATGGTGCTCGATCTGCACAGTGTTTGTCCTTATTCTCATACATTTCTCACTTTTTCGGTTATTTCTTTCATTCTCGCTCTCTCAGTCCACTTATATCTGTCTCTCTGTTTCTCCCCTCCTCTCACCACACGCTGTCACAGACCTTTTCTCCTCGTTAGACAATGTTTTAAGCTCGACTGCTCAATGAATTGAGCAAAAAGTCTTGGTCCACAAGTGGAAAATGGAATCTATCAAGAGTAAAGGAACAAATCGGTGTGTTTGGCAATTTCTGCTCCTTACACTAAATCAAAATCATGTATAATTTAAATGTTCGCTGTTCATTTTGCTATTCATGCAGATTTGCGTCAACAGGCAGCAGCAGACACTTGCTGTTGGAGGGATAAATAAAGCAGTATCAAATTGAATTTAATTATATTGATAGATATCTGTGGATGCTTGTGGATGGTTTAAAATACCCATTTCAATTTTTAAAACACAACAGCACTGTTTTCAAAATAGCTAAATGCGATGTAAAGTGTGTGTGATTTGTGGAAAACAGGCTGAAACAACAGTTAGTGTGTGCTCTATTATTATATTTGGCTCAAAGCTGCAGTAATGATTATAATAATGGATCAAATGACGTTGTGTTAGAAAATACTTTATCTGTAAAAGATACACAAATAACTTGATCACAGAACAAGTCACTTAAACAGAAACAAAAAACGAAAACCAAACAAGGGAAGACAACGACAAACTAGAAAACAATAGCACATACAAAACTGATCTCATTAGATTCAGCCGTACAGTCTATGAAACATGCAGTTACAGTTTCTAAAACAATGTCTGATGTTTCATTTTCCAAGAGAGAAAATGACTGTGTAATATGAAAGGTCTCACTTCCACCTTAATGGAGCATTGTTGCGTCTTTCAGCTAATTGTTTTGGTTTTATTGCTCGTAGCTTAAATGCTCTGGATCAGCTCTTGATTCCAGATGCAGTCGTCGGCTCTGATAGACCCACTGTACACGACCTGCCCAGCAACAAGCAGCAGAGAGTCAGTGAGTACAGCTGCTGAACAGCGACAGAGCAAGATGTATCCCTCAAGTGCAGGTGGAGACCAAACCAGAGCTCACAGGGGAATGGAAACTACACTTAGAACAACAGGTTGACAACAAGATGATGACTCTGCAGTTCCAACTGTGCCGGATGTTCAAGTATGTGAATAAGTTATGTTCACCATATGGACTGTATAATGTATCAATGTGTGCATGTGAAGGTGTGTGAAATTTACATAGTTACATTCTTGTTGACCATTTTCAAAACCTGATGTTCTTTGTGAACCAATACACAACTCAGGCATGTTTCCAGAGTAGGCTAAATAGTCCGGAAATGAGTGAAAAGGTCGGGGGGGGGGAAAATCAATTCCAATCAGTAGGAGATTATTTCCCTTTCAAATGAAAGGAGATGAAATGTGCTAAAACGTTGTATTTGGCTGTAATTGTTCGCGCTCCGTTGAAAATGCACAAACTACACATTTAAATGATCGCTGCTCTGCGGAGGCTCATTTTTTAAAGTGTCGTTCCATCAGGAAACCGTGTGTGACGTGCACAAAGGAAAGCATAAACACAAGCGTATTAGTTTTCTTGTCACAACGAGCTTCCGCCGTGTGTTTGCTTTCATCCCGGGAACAATCCCTCTGACTGTTAACACTGAAGGCCATGTGTCTGTGGCGAGGACCCGCAGCTGAGCACAGAGGTGACACAGGGATTGGATAATGCGTGTCCGTCCAGCAGCCTGTGGTGACGGACAGACTGTGTGAGCGTCTGAAGCCCCTGCCCAAGTGTTGCTGCAGGAATTGTGAATCATTTCGCCGTCCGTGTCACTCGGAGCGCTTTATTCGCCGTGTCCCTTCTGCCCCCGAAAAACAAAAATGAGTTTTTCTATGTCCGACCCCCCCCCTTGTCATCCCCCACCCTTCGTCTTTTTCTCCTCCTCATGTTCCACTCTGCCTCCTTTTCTTCTCCGTTTCTCTCTACATGCCCTCATCTAATAATCACATTTCTTTTCAATTGCCTTTTCTCTTTTTTTCTCTCCCAGATGAATGCAGGCATGGCCGGGTGATTCAAGGTTACAGCAATCTAGAGCGGAGACTGCTGTTTTTTTTATTTATTTCATTTTCCCCATTTTTTTCTACCTCGTGCCAGACAATGCTGCGACCAAATATTATCATCATCTACTCGATTTTCACAATTGAATTTGGTTTTGGCCATGGAGGCCACAGACGCCGATGCTTTAAAGCTATTGCTGCTTTCCAATTTCCTCTATGCTGCTTTTTATGCCGTTGCAGGTACATTACGCAGAACACGCCGTGCATTATTTATTTAAGGGGGCTCAACAGATACGGCGAAATATACAGAGTGTGCAGCAAGCGACTCACAAGGCACGAAAAACACAACAACTGTTCGACATATGTGCTGAAAGGTGCTGATTTCACCTGTGAAAATATAAAATAAGTGTCATTTAAACTTGAACATGATTAATATGCATTTACTATTGAATACATGCAGTTGTTTTATATATTACAACTTACAAAATAACTTACCTTGTCAATTCATCATATATAGTAAAATCATGAGGGAGGCACTGATTGAAAGGTGCCTTATGTTTTCATTCCAGTCCGTTAGTTTAGTTTGTGTTGTTGGCAGTTAACTGAACATATTCCCATTAAACTCAGTGGAAGAACTTGAACCAAGAAAAAACACATTGTATTTTGTTGCTGATTTGCAAAACTTTTTTTTAGTTGTTTTACATTTTCTGGACAAAGGGGTGGATCCAGGTTTTTACATTAATATTTAAATAAATAGATATTTAGAAATGCTGTTCTCGTATACATATTATATTAACTATTGTTTTAATGTAGTTAATATCAGAATACTGGGGTTGATGTACACATAGAGTTTGGGACATAGGGTGTTTTCTAATATTTTCACTGGCTTCCACGGGAATAATTCATGGACACTGGTGAAAGAATCCGACATATTTAGGGTAATGATATCTATGTGTGTGTGTGCAACTTGATTGAATTAAAGGAGACTGTCGGCCCTTTTGGGGAAACACTCACGAGCCTTCTTGTCGAGAATGTGTTAAGAATATTCATACCACTCTGTTCACTAAATATGAAGGGAGAGCCAGCAGCCAGTTAGCTTAGCTTAGCACAATGACTGGAAACGAGGGGACACAGCTAGCCCTGCTCTCAACAAAGGTAACAAAACCTGCTGACTGTAGCCTCCAAGGCGTATTAACAAGTCAACGCAGCAAGAGAAAGTGTCGGGGTAACACAGAGACTCCAAGAGGCACCAGACTGTCATGTCATGTGACACTGAGCTGAACGGTTCACCACTGTGTTGTGTCCTGACCTATTTTTGTGCCTTTCATTAGACATGTATCAGTGCTTCACCTCTTTTTTTCCCCCCTCTTTTCTCTCCATCTCCTCTCGTTTCTCTTCCCAACACATGCGTATCGCTGCGGGCTGTATGCGCAGGTGGTCACCTGTATGTTTGGAGACAGCACAGAAGGCCACACGTTCCTCCTCAGAGCTTTTCTCCTCTGTGTCTCTCGCTCACAGTCGTTCCACTCCTCTGTCAGACTCACTGATCTGTTCCTGAATGTGCCCGGCCGCAGACTTCGACCACATCTCCCAGCAGCAGGGCGGACTGTGATGAAAAGTGAGACCCCGAGTCAATTAACGCACTTTCAGCCAATCGGGAGCGAAACAGAAAGTGTGCCTCGTTTCGTGTTGATTGGATATAGATTTTCAATTACTCCTTAACAGATTGAATATGACATCCTCGTTAAAAAAAAGTTGATCAATATTTAAATAATGGAGTCAGCCATCCTCCCCAATTGCCTGTATGGAAAGTGATGGGAGAGACGTCCATGTTGACACTGATGTGACATGTTTTTTTCTGGACTCTGTAATCGAGCGCGGCTGACGACAGTTTGTTGGCAGGTCAGACTGGTCTTTAAAAGGGAAACAAGAGAAAAAGCCCTAATAGCAATGTGGCTCGACGCTGATTAGATAAACACTGTGATTTCATTGATATTTAAGGCATCATTAACAAATGCTGTACCACATTTTAATATAGTTCATTTATTATAAAGATATTTATGCGACGTTGTCAGTCAAGGAAAATGACATCCGATACTCCCCATACACAGTATCAGTATGTTGACACTATTTGAAGTTTACAGGCTTTACAGCTGATTTCCCAACCAGTTCAGGTGAAGGAGCCGAAGCTAGATATATGTAAATATGTACAATTAGAGGGAACAGCAAGAATAAATAACTAGTGATTAAATAATTATTAATCCAATAAATAATCAATAATTCAGTTGCTTACTGCCTGTTTCATTGTATGTTCTCTGACAGATTTAAGTGTTTTTCATTTTGTTTTCTTCGTTCATCTTTCTTGTCGTGTGTTATAACTTATTTTACCACGTTTAAATGATACCGAGTCCTCTGGGTATCTTTGCCAATAACTGTCCCAGGAGACACTGGAGACACTTGGTAGACAGACTGGTGTTTGCTGTTGTTGAGACCCTCTTGTTAAATATTTAACTGTCAGCGCCGTTGCTTTTGTTTGTCTTTCGTCCGCCGAGATTGAGGAGATAAACACGCAGCAAAGAGGAGGCTGCACAGCAAGAGATGATTTATTTTATTAGTTGTTCATTTATGTCCCTGGTTTTATATGTTTCTGCTTTTTGTTTTGTCTCCTATATGAAGCGTGATTCTTCACAAAGCTGTGATGCAGGGTGCACACTGTAGAAATAGAGCTGACGTGTCGAGTCTAGTCTGCTCTCTAATGTGCTGCAGCACCTGATCTCCGCAGCTTGTGTTGTGTAAGCAACAGTCACATCTGGACTGGGCCTGGTGCTGGCAAGTGGGACATCAAAGTCTCCAGAACCTGGTACTGGAAATGTTTCGGGAGGAATTGATGTGTTATAATTGTTTTAATTTTGAGACATCTGTGACGTAGCATAACGATGTGTAGCTGTCAAATTGGAAAGCAGAGCCCTTTCTGGAGTATTTTCTGGAATTGAATTATATATATTATGCCTTGTTACAAGTCTCATAATCCTCATTCATGCAGGTTAAAACTGAAGAACTCAAATTGAACTAATCTCAAACTCACCATTGAGTTAATGATAAAAAATGAGTTTGAACAATTCAATGTTTGCGGTGCACTGCTGCACTTCCTCAGGGTGCCATAGGTGAGAGAGTTAAAAGTGAAGGAGAACTTTTTAGAGCATGGTTATCCCCTCAATATATCTGAGAAAAAGGAAAAACGATAGGAGTAACAACCTGTTTTGTTGAATCATTAAAAATTGTAAGTTGTAAGAGGCTGGTTACTCTGAGGGAAGATTCGAGCTTGGTTCGTTGGCAAGCCTTAATTTTTTGCTTTTATTGCTGTGAATAATCTGTTGTCTCCAGCATCGGGGGAATCGCCTCCTCAACAAAGCAGTTGTATCCGTTCTCTATGTGATACTTGCCTGGTGAAAGCGGATGAGAAGAATATGAATAATTAATCGAGTACATCACCGATCATTTGTCATCGCACTGTAGCGTTTAAGGGATCGGGCCAGGTGAGGCATCAGCGCCGAGGGATGATGGATGAACCAAGATCGGGAATGTGGACACTAAACAGAGAGGAAGCTCCCGCGTGTTTGTTTGTTTGTTTGTTTGTGCTGCGACTACAGGAAATGTAAGAAGCTTAGTGGGCGCCTCGGGAGGATGAGTCTATCTGTGGTGTTTGCCAGTTCAGTATATTGCATTTCCTATAATAAGACTTGATTAAATGTGCGTCGTGCATGTGTACAGTTAATAATGAGCAGCACAATAACTTTGCAGCTTAAGTCAGTGTGAGTGACACCGCTTCAATTAAAAAGAGCAGCAATGTATAAACATTTAACATGTTTAGATTAGAAATAACAATGCAGCGTTTGTGGGGCCATATATCTCCTCAGTGAATTGTGGTGAAGAGACGGAGGGAAATCTTATTATGCTGGAATGGATTTCAGTAGAGTGCCTCCACCAAGGCCCACCAGTCGCCTCATGAAACCACATTTAAATTTACTGGATCCAGATTTTGATTTGGATCTGCACCAAATCACAAACACTCATAAACATCAGTCCCCTAAACGTCACTCATTTCTCATCATGATCAATACTCACCAAAAATGATTTAGATCTGGATCCACAACAACATTTTATGGGTTCTTGCTTGGTTCATGACTCACTCCCCCCCCAAAACATTTCAAGGAAATCAGATGAGTCAATTCTGTGTAATCCTGCTAACTAACAAACAAATGCAGACGAAAGCAGAGTGTCACTTAGTAGAGTGTTTTCCTCTGCCGAAGCCCAACAGTTCCCCTTTAATTTCATCAAGCTGCACCAAATTACACTCAGTCATAGATATCAGTCCTCTGAGAATGTTAGTTTTTTTTTTTCCATCAAGATGTTTTTTTCTAGAAAAGTTCCTTCCTATCTCGCGATGTTAAAGGAAGGGAAAAAAGATTTCTGGATCCTCCCCATTAGTCGGATCCACTCCAAAAGTTTATGTTTATCTTGGTTCACACCCCAACCCTCCGCCAAGTTTCAATAAAATCGGTTCTCTAGTTTTTGCGTAATCCTGCTAACAAACACCACTGAGAACATAATCCCCATAGTGGAGGTAACTGCTGTGTAACATTTACCCCCTGAATTTTTCCACACAGATTCTGGACAAAGTGTCTTTGTCAAGGCTGCTGATGAAATGAAATTCTTGGAGATGCAACATAAAGGCCGCAAATATGCAGCTGAATACCAAAAATCCCTGACCTGTCACTCATTTGTTCACCGGAATGGAAAACTAGGCTGAAGACCTAAAACGTAACCTTCAAAAATGTGCACACTCTGGAAACTTTTGAGCCATTTTTTATAAAGGCTGTTATGTTAATGGTTGTCTTTTCTCTTGGGCTAATAATAAGCCCCTCATATGAAATAAATGGGCTATAAAGGACACTGGTGTGTTCTTTATAGCTCGTGTATTTCTATCTTTAGATTTCTTCGTGTAATTTTGCATTTTGTGTTAAGTCAGACATTTTCTCTGAACGCACACAAATGGACGGTTGTCCCAACTTAAAAACATGTTCCCTAAGTACAAAGATATCACTGAAATGGATGTTGAATTCAGATTTTTGATATATTATTTACAGGCAGATACTTTATTTATTCCATGTGGCTGTCGGGTTTAATTTGCAAATAAGAACACAAAGCCTGCACTGATATGAAAACAGTTAACTTAAGGAGGTCATGATTAAATACCAAAATTTTAGAATACCTAAATAGAGCTTTGTATTGATGGACTCGTAACGTCTATGGTGAAGTTGTGTATAAGGCTGAGGAGCGACAGTGGCAGCAAAAGGCCTTTTCTGACTAAGATGGATCCATTGTGTCTCCAAGCATGGGAGCTTTGTGCAGATAGTGCTGGAGATGATGTAAAGCAGAAGAAATTTTGAATTTTGTCATGTCTTTTCATCTCAGCCACAGAGATGAATCAGCCTGTGGCAATTTTTCTTGGACAGTTGCATTAAACTAAATGCATCTTTCCCTTATTTTGGATGTTTTCACATTTCCACCTGTAACGCCGCATGGACACAAGTGGCACAATTCAAAAGCCTCCTGTCTCCTCACTGCTTCATGAATCTATTGTAGATTTCTCAAAGCTGAAAACACATGCCCAAAGTTTTGAGGAAGCCACACTGTGTATTATGACACCACCACACCCACAGCAGATATCAGCCTACAAATCCAATTTACTTCCGATAGCTTTCTTTGGTGTTGCAGCAGAAGCTTGATGTGTCAATTATGAAACATTTAAGGAGAGCACTAATGTTTGAGCAGCTAGGCCACCATCAATATTTTAAATAAAAACAACAGCTCAAATGACATAAGTGTTACATCAGTGGGATCGCTCCTGGTGAACCTGCATTATGAGCAACTCCTCGGCGTGAAACAGCCGAGAGACAAAGTCAACAACTAACTAGTGAACATGGCAACAAAATTAAGATCTAAAGACCTTAGATATCTCCCTCAGGAGTTGTTAGATACCAAAAATGGAGCTAAAAGAGAGTTGGGCATGTCAAGTGGCCAGAAACAGAAACTCCAAACGATAACAACCATTGCTTCATAAAAGCACATTTTGGCACCGCAATAATCCACCTATTATACATTTTCTTCACGGTTCCCATATGTATTGGTTGTTTCATAACTAGGGCTTGGTTCGATATCATGTGATTTCGATTCAGCTCAGGATATTTTCCGTGTACGATACAAATTTTCGCTTGATGCAGCTGCTCGAGGGTGCGACCAAGGAATATGTTTAGTCGCACTTCACAGATTTTAATGGATGCACTCTAGAGCCCTGCAAATGAAGAGTTATGATAGGCTTAATAAAGTTAAATACGTGCTCGGGGAAATCTTACTTTCTGTAATTGTGTATATTAACAACCAAATGGGTTTCCAACAAAAATACTGATTAAAAGATTACTAGCTTATTCCACCGCAAATGTTGTTCATCAATGTTGCAATGTGTGTTCATGGAAAAATAGACTCATATTCTACCTGATACATGAATAAATGCTTGATTGTTCAATTGCCTAAACGTTGGTGCGATGTGTCTTCACGTTGTGACACATGAGTGAGGTGGATACGAGTTGTGGTGCTGCTCCCAGACGCAGTTCGATAGTTGTATGAAACTCAGGCAAAAATGTTGGACCATCCAGTTGTGCTGTGAAACAAACTTTGGATTTTTCACTGGTGAAATAATGGATTGTGAAGCATTTGTTCAATTATCTGTCTCTTAGTGTTTTTTGAAGTACTTTATTTAGAGTCAACCTTGTCTCAAGGGGTCTAAGGCGGCCATTGTTTCACGACAGCCAGCACCAAACTGTCCAAACAATAATAGCTCCAACTGTCAGAAGACAAAGTGGGTCACAAGGAAAAGCCGTATCGGTGGCGGCTACCTCAACTTTTATCTCTGATTAAACTGTAAGAATCTTTGTGTTGGACACCCTACTGGACATAGGCCATATGTTCTAGCTTTTCCCTCTGATTAAGCCCTTCTCCAGATTTATTGACCATGGGAAATAATGGGAAACACAGCGAATGTAGAAGTTTTAGCCCATTACTCATGGCTTTTATTGGCATGGGCTCTGTCTGGCTCACAGCCAGTGACCTGCACAGAGGACAAAGCAAGTAACGCCTCTCCTGGCTCCTGGCAAGGAAAAGCATAGCGGAGAGTGGGTGGCGGCATAGAGGAGGAGATGGCAAGAGAGGAGACGTGGCAGCAGCAGTGAAGGTGGGTGGTGTTAGAATAGAGGGGAAGGAAATATTTCAATAATTCATTAAAAAAAAGAGGAAGAAAAGAAACCGAATTCCACAGTGCTCCAAAACACATCTCAAAACATTTTTGATGCCCCCTTTCGATACAAGGCAAGAAAATCTCTAAGGAGGATTCATAATGGTGTCTAGACAGAGTTGTTGGTCCCAAAGGAAACAGGTTTGATATCAAATACTAAAAATACATATATGTATGCCTGGTAAATATAAATATCGCTAAAATAACATGTTCATTTCAATTGATTAGTTAAAGTAAAACCCGCAGATTGATCACACTCTTTGATGCCACTTGGCTGCTGACAGTTCTGGATGGGATCTACTTGTGTCTGTTAGAACACTCCTTTGCTCCTTTGGGGACACTTAATACATTTTTCAAAACAAAACATCCTTGTCGCCTTCCTGCGCCACAACGGTCCCAAAAGTCAGGTGCCCAATGGGTTCATTAGAGCTTTATGGCTGAAGACGTGTACCTGTTGTGAACCACAACAGTCGAGTTGTGGGCCGTTAGAACCGACTCAGTGAGCTGAGAAATGCTTAAATGCTCTACAAAGCTGAGTGGAACTGCAGAGACTGCTGATAATTCCCTGCAGGTTCAAATGCTTTCACATCACACAGTCATTTCATCCTTTGAAAGGCTGAAATTGTGGCAAAAATATTGATTACAGCCGCTCCAAATTGACTAATTAAATTAAAAAGCGGGACAGAGCTTAGAATGTCCTCCATGTTGCTTCACACACAACAACAGAAATCCATACTTGTCTGTTTGTTGAGTTCTATTTTTGATCATTTTTACACTTTACCTAAAAAAAAGCATAGATTCTAAAGATCCAGAGTGTGAAAGGGGCTGAAATCCAACAACATTCACCGTCTTACTGGAAGAAAGGTGCCAATTGTTATCCACACCTTCTTCTTTATAAATAACTCAACATAAAAGCATAATTATAGAATAAATATCGTGCCATTTTCCAAAAGTGAAAACCTGACATGTACTGTACTGACATGGACTGTACAGTGGTTTAGGAGCAAATGCCCTTCCCTCCAGGAACCTGACTTTTTCTCAGACGATCGATTTCGGAGTTTCACATCAGAGCAACGCTGCCAAAAAATCATGTAATTCGCAAACTCATCAATGTGTGGGCGCGTCTCTGAAAAGTGCGTGTTGTTAACTCAACTCTGACTCCAACAGAAGTCTGCAAACTTTCAAAATAAAGATTCACCCTTCAAAACGCAATTTTCAAGGGTTCAGATGTTTTTTTTTTAATAACCATTTACAAGGTTTCAAAACTGGAAAGCAAACCAGATGGGGGGGGGGGGGGGCTAAATCAGAAACTCCGAAAATGGGTGGAATTTTGTTTTCAGCCAATGAAAACATTATGCAAGGCTCCAAAACTTAGCTTGAATCATGCAAAACCTATTAAATAAAAATGTAAGCTTTCAGAGTTTCAACTTTTCAACGCCTTTTTTCTTTTTGGAATGTGGAACGATATTTATCTCACAGCTAATTACTTATAAGTTTAGTGGTAACAACATATTTTTCATGTGCTAAATATTTCCTCACAGTTGCACAAATTGCTGTTGCCACCTTAAATTGGTGATTTAAAATGGTTTGGGCGCTTTGGGACTATTTTATTTTACAGATAAGATGCAGCCTTGTGAATAGTTGTAACTGCTTCCTCTAGAAACACAAACTGTGCCGTTCCTTCTCTGCGATTCCGAGTGTTTATTACATTAGCATGCATGCACATGCACAAGGTTATATTTAGTTTGCCACTCTTCCGCTGAGTATAGAGCGGTATAGGCACGGCAGATGATGTTGTTAGACAAGTGCACACACCCACACGGTCACAGGCACACATAGAGTCTTCCACCCTAAATCCTTGTCAAGGTCAAGTCTTTGTTAATTGCTTTCTTTGCAGTGGATGGATGGATCACAGCATTAGAGAGGAGGCGGGGAGGTGTCAGTAGAAAAGGCCTCTAATACACACACACACACACACACACAAACAGTAACATGCAAACAGAGGAATAAACATTCAAAGCAGACACACATGCGCACACACATTCTGGCTCACATGGCCAACCAACAGAGACTGTTATCAGCTAATTAGTGCGAGTAGCTGCAGGGGCCAACCTTATTGACACCGCAATGACAGTTTTCTGGTTTGAGTGGCACCGCCAGTCGTCCGACAGTGTCATTCTGATTCAATTATAAACACACAGACGCGGGGATAAAACTCACAAGCACCCCCAAGGAGGAAATCCATCCGCTCGAGCGGACCATATGTGTTATTGTGTGCAAACTGACCATCCGCTTCCAAATGACTGATGGACGAACCGAGCGAACAATCCCGCGTCATGTGAGATTTAAGCAGCATGCAAATATACATAAAACTGGAACAAAGGCGGTGTTGGCACTCATGGAGGCAGGGTACGTGTGTGTGGGGGGGGATTACACGAGCTATTGTTTTTCCATTTCTGTGTTGGGCCTCCTCCAGCCGGATTGTTTTCGCTCCTGACGTCCTTTTTAAAGATCACTCTGTACTCAGAGCCAGGCTATATGTAGTGTAATCACTTTCAGGGGTGTTGAATATTCTTGGTAAATGAGCCTCGGGCTGGGCTACCCGAAGCCTATTGCTTTTCTTAGTAAATGGGAGGCTTGGTTAATGTATGCACAATTTCTTCGTTACAGTTTTCTTGTTTAGGGAGATGATGATTATGTGTCAATTCAGGGGCTGCATCCTTCAGAGGACACAATCTACACAGCCCACGAAGGAGGCAGTCTTTATGGGCCAGGTAGACCGCGAGGGCCAAACCGAAATGAGCTGGTCTGGTCAGGAGAGGCTTTCCATGATTGGTGTCCCCAGCTTGTCCCGCCATTATTGCTGTCGCCTAGCAACGAAGAAGTTTTAACGCCCCTTGGTTGGACATCTCCTCGCTTGCCGGTGGCGTTTGCTTTTTGAAAACTGGTTCGTCACCGAAGGAAAAGGTTGAGCTGGGAGGGATCCACCCATTGGAGCCTTTGTTTGATGAAGGACGCATTTGCCGGCTGCATCTAAAGAAACTTTCCAAATGGGACAGTCGTCTTCAAATGCAGGCCCTGAACTGAGACACAGCTACAGGAAATCCACCCCCCCCCAAAAAATGCATTGTTTTCACTTTCTTTAGCCAGAAACAGTCAACAGTCAACATAATCTTAATTAACTCCTGAAATACTCTTTCTAAGTTTGGCTTAATTCGTTTTGCCATCTGATCATCACTGTCCGCCCACGGTTGGCTCACTTTTATTTATCAGTGGAAACATCCTATTATAGCAGCACTGTCTGCAGGCTCTGTAGCTGGAGGAGATTATTTGGGGGAGTTGTGACGTAACCTGGAGCTACGCAGAGGGGGGGGGGGGGGCAGTCGAGTTGGTATGAGGCGCGCACACACTCAGGCACAACACTGAGTTGTGCCGTGCAACTGTTTTGATCTACAAGGATTATCGAATGGGAGGACCGACTAAACAGAATAACCTGCTACTGCAGCCAAGTCTTTTCTCCATGATTTTGTTTTATTCGCCTTCAGAGAAAATCCAGGGCGAATTTGTCAACCGCTGAGCCTCTGATTTTTTTTTGTGGGGGGGGAAATGTTTCCGAGATGTGCGGCGCGCAGTTGATGCATAGTTTATGAAACTGCCTGTTCTCGTGCGTAAATGGCAAGAGTTGCATTGGAGTGAATCAGGGGAGAAAGAGGGAAGCAGACAGAGGGAGGGAGAGGGAAAGCAGCCCCAGAGAGAGAGAGAGAGTGCAAGTGACGGAGCAATATAGTGGAGAACTGGGGGTGAGAGAGAGAGAGAGAGAGAGAGAGAGAGATGGGGGGGAGAGAGAGAGAGTGAGAGAGGGAGGGAAAACGAGAGCTGCGAGGCGACTTGCTTGGCAGTGTTTGCCTCTGCCTCTCCGGCAATGGGAGCGATGTGCGTAACATGCAGCGGGGAGCGGTGATCATCTTCTGCGCGCCGCATCGCCGTGGAACCGCGCCGTGCGCACTCGAAGACGGAGCCGCACCGAGGAGGCGCAGCGCCGCTCCCGCCGAACCTGCCGCGAGTGGCCGTGTGCTGAGAGACTCCTGACGGGGAGGAGAAGAAGGAGGAGGAGAAGAAGAGGGGAGAAGTGGTTGCGAGGGAAGGATGGCAGCCCTTCAGTCGGTGATCGGGGGTTAATCGCCTCCCCCCCTGTGTTTGGAGCCACTCTGACGCACCGGCAGGCGAAGCAGGAGCGCATACATTTGTGTTGTTGTTTCACAGATCCCAGCCCTCTTCTTCTTTTCTTTTTTTTTTTTTATTTGAACCACATCAGAACCGGACTATCAAAGTGAGGATTTGCGCACGAATAACGGGGACGAATGCGTGACTCCACAGTGGACAGAATATGAGCCAGTGCGTGTCTGTGAGCTGAGGTGGAGCGGTCTCTCTCCCTCACCCGCCTGCACGGCTCCCTCGGTCCGCCGCGAAGCCTCCCACGCCAGGATGCAGCTTCTCCGAGTTGCGTGGGCACTGACCGGAGCGGCGATCTGCTGCTTTCTCCTCCTCCTCCTCCACTCCCGCCTGCTCAAAGAAGGTAACTCCGCCGATCTGACGCTTCACTTTTATGCTGCTCCAATGCGCCACCACATTTCCTTTAAGTTTTGCGCACCAATAATACGCACACGCGGAGCTCGTCCAGCGGCTCCCGGCGCAACCGCAGTCAAATAATCGACTTCCCTCCTTTTGGTAGCTGTTAAATAAAAAAATCCGTTCTAAATCCACGCGGAAGCAGAGTCATTTGTATGAAGCACACGTTGTCTTGCTCTGCTCTGATTATCCAAACCATGCGTCTTTTTCTCTCCCCCCCTCACCAACAAGTCCTCCAGCTGTGGATAATCGACCGATCAATTTTGGATAATCAAAGATATAAGTTGAAGCAGTGCAGTGGGGGGGAGAAAGCAGCGTTCAAATAATCAGCTCCCTGTTTGTGTGGAGAGCTGATTCGTTGTAAACGTTCTCAATAGATGGCACTAGAGTCTAGCTTAAGGGTAATGTTGAGGTCAAGCGGTTCTAATGTCGCTCCGTTTACCTTCTATTGTGTTCTCTGCCCCCTTTTCATGCTCAATCCGGATAAATCATCATCCGATCCTCAGTCACACACCTCCAGGGGAGGCTCAATCATCCAGCACACTGTCCGCAATGTGGCTGTCAGCACCGCCATGCTGTGTGGGGTGCTCAGCCTCATGTGGACACGGCTGCACTGTAGTGGTGGGTTGTTGGTAAAGGTGGAGTTTCACTTGCTCACATGCAGCTCGATACATGTCTGTTACATCCATCAGGAGTCAACTGACATGTTTCATCCCTCGTCATTAATTCCACCTACAGTCTAACATGATAAAGACAAATTGTACCTGTGCTGCTGGGAGATCTTCGTGCAGGGGGTGAGCACACTTACTGCTTAAACTCCTTATGAAAGTCAAATGGTGCCACCAGGGGAATTACTGTACTGCATGAACCTGCCACAGAAAACAGCACTTAATATCCCTTTTAATACATGTATGCCCCGGGGCGGGCAGAGCCGGTTTTGGCCCTTAGGAATGGACGTGGGTTCTCCATTGTGCTGGTTTTCAAGAAGTGTGGCTTGGAATGACCAGCCCCCCCTCTCTCCCTGCCTCCGGCCCTGGGCAAATATTCAGGTCAAGCAGTGGCATACACTCTCTTCGCTGAGGCAAGTCCATGGCCACTTTGTGGTAGGAGAATGTCCAGGCTTAGTGAAAGGCGGGGAGAGAGGGAAAGGGAAAAAAAGTTGTCCGTCAGCCAAAATGGGAGACAAAGGGGAGTTCAGGATTCTGTACTGGCACATGTCCCGAAGCCTTCCTTTTAGATTTTTAATTTGCTGTGGCATGCTAGCCTTTTCCGCAGAGGTCACAAAGAGGATTGTGTGGCCACCTAACGGTACGCTAAAATGCTGCTCATGGCTGTGTTAATGCGAGGGACTCTCTTTAGATTCAGGCTGTCAGCACAGTCGAGCCTGTTGACTGGCAAGGCAATATTTTTGACCTTCACCGCCGCGTTGTTTGTCTGTATCATGTTGTGCTTTTACACCGAGGTATTTTTTCCCCTAAGCCTGCATTTTCTTTGCTTTCGGACCTGACACCCTATAGCCTTTAACTTTGGGGGGGGAAACTGCTCTGTGGCGAGAAGACACACTTTTGAGTTCAAAGGGGTTTATATGGTCGTTATTGGAATCCAGTAGAGAGAGCTGCAGGGGAGAGAGGCACCCAAAGGAGGGGCAGTGAGAATGTGCTCACTTTAGTCTACGAGAATGACCAAGGTCAAAGCCAGCGGTAGGGGCTAATAGCACAAACTGATGAAATGAATTCAAAGGACTGCGTTAGTGACTGTCTTTTGGGGTGAGGATAATGAAAGGCATGCACAAGAGGCCTGACAAAGAATAGACCCCTTTTAACCCAATTAATCTTCCCTCACATGTTCCTTAATAAGAATCAGTGTTGTGCAACACAACCCGCTCCAATATGAATCAGAACAAAGGAAAAGGAAGACAAGTAAATGTATTTTCACAGACTGATCACCGTTTCTGTCCTTACCTTCTCGTGGGTTTGTGCTGTTGGTGCAGATGTGTATGCAGGTGGTACGTTATATGAAGATAGCCTGTCAGCACAAATCCTGAGTAATGATCATACTGGTAAAGGTGGGAAGGCTAGCTATAGCTAGAGATCCAGGATTGGGTCAGCGCTCATGAAGAAAACTAAATGTCACCCCTGTGCCAGCCCGTTCGTTAGCCGAATAACGCCAAGCGAGTGTATTTTAGGGGGGTTGTACACCTGATTGCGTCAGCTCGACTTACATTATGTGACATGGGATCTCGTGCCCTGAGAAATGAGGATGCGTTGGGGGGGCATTGGGAATGAAAACGTATTAAAACATAATGCATAGGGAATCTGGATGAATTTTGCGCCATAAATTTCTCACACTGTCCACTTCAATAATTCAGGCAATGGAGCAAATCCCATTTTGCTCTTCATTGGCCGAGATATTTGTCACATGGCAATTGAGAGCCTGACAGGTTCATGGAATAGTTTTTTTTGGGGGGGGTGCATGAATCCGCTGATGGAACCTAGGGCAATCTAGGTAAAAAATAATGAAGAGATAACCACATATTACTCACTGTTATAAAATTAATTTGTCACATGAAATCGAGGCACCCCGTGGGTTGCAATTAAAGTAATGAAGAGCAGCTACTTGCCTGTAGTCCTTTCGTACTATAGCAATAAAGTTGGAGAGTTGTGTGAAGATTAGCACCAGGGAAGATATTGGAGACTTATTGTTAAAGATTTTGAAATGTTTAAACATTTGCCCCTTGGTAAAGTAGCTTATTTATGGAAAATTATATCATTAAGTTATGTTTATCATGAGAAAGAAAGGCCCACAGCTCTGGAAGAGATTAATCAAATAGTCTTGAATGATTGATCAGCATATACAGCATATGAGCATTTTGTTGGAAATCTGTTAGAGCTTTGGTATAAACGCTTTGACGTCAAGTCGATTTCAAATCTACCAGCTCTTAGAGGCATGTGGTGTCCTAAAGAGAATCCCTGGTAAATCCCTTCACTAAGTTCATCTTTTACTTGTACCCGTTTTGCTAGAAGACAATGTTCCTCTTCCACACTTCAGAGAGGCGAATCCCCTAAAAGGCCTCTGTGACAATGACAAGTTGAACTGGAGTAGCGTTGCACATTCTCTTTTTGTATTCATTCATATACCTAACATCTGCAGGCCCCAGTGGCCTCTCATCACCCTCGACCACCAGTCTGCCCGACGACTGCAGTTATTGATCCTCAGGTGAAACCACAGGGTGAGCCGCAGCGGGCCAAAGTGACAGAGATGCGTGTTTTCATTTACCAGAGACAGACACCCAGTCAAAGTGATCCTCTTAGAAGAAGAAAAAGAAATGGATTAGAATGACAGTTTGTGGCGTGGCAGCCCTTCTCCGAGGAGCCTCAGGCAGATTTGGGTCAAGCTGTGGCAAATGCTTGGTGCCATGGACGTAGGTTGCTCACGGATAAAGGGAAGCCCTGCCATGTCTTAAGACCTGACTTTCAAGAGAGGCTCCTCATGTCTGTGCTCCCAATTAGTTCCTGTTTAGCTCCAGAAGAACAGGTGGAGAAAAGCAACGAGTTATAATTCTGTAGTCATAGTTTTTCGTCATTTCACAGAGCAGCTTGTTTATGAACAGCAATGCAGCTCGTGGGTAGTCAGACACCGGAGAGGTCATCAGGTGCATGCTTATTTTAAGAGGTCCTTGTGGAACAATGTCTAATCAGGTCACCTTTACAAGCTTGTGACCCTGCGAGACAAAGGCCACTGCACTGCAATGTCTCAGATGCGACATGGCCTTTGTTTGCAGCCTTCAAGACGTGATCCCGTTGCCTGCAAGTGACCAGTAGCCGCATCACGTCTTTTACAGGACTGGGAACAGATCTATCACTGTGGATTTGTTGGATGCACCAGATATATCAAACAATGGATGGTTATGTAAGGAGGGCTGCTGAGCTGCTGTTTATATTGACAGCCCTCTGTGTTGTCCTCTTGATGCTATATCATTTTGTCTTCCTGTTTTTTTTTTGCTGCAGAGATTTCTGTCCCGCTATATCATGTCGCTGGGCCATCTGTGACTGCCGCGTTTTCATTTTTTTTCCATCAGAACATTAATTCAGTTTGTGCTTGAGAAGCAGAATGCTGAATGCACTCACGGCACAGTCGTTAAGAGGCGTAGCTGTCTGCCAGCCATCACCTGCATCTAAAAGATGTAGATTGTTTAATTACAGCGAAGGCCAGAGTGAACTGCGGCAGGAGCTCGGGCTTGAATATGACTCAGAGATACAGCGGCAGGAGTGTAGTCATTAAGTATTTCTTCCTTCTTAAGCATCTATTATTAATCTGGAGAAAGGAAGGATTTTAGGGAACTCAGCCCCGAAGCACAGCTTTAGGCTCAAGTGACATAAAGATAATATGCGTGTATTTAATGCCGCAGTAATACTCCTTTAGCATACACAAGCAATGTCACGATCACCGTGTTTTACTTGGCAAATCCTCAGCGATGTCAAATCCCTCACAGCAGTGGTACACACAGGTAAGCCGAGCATTCCTCTGCATGTAATCTGCTGTGAAGCGATTTAAATTGAGCACAGGTTATCTTTAATGGTCAGTATAACCCAGAGGGGTAATGCACATAAATCAATTGCCTAATTGATTCATTAGTTAAAGGGTTTGTTAATTAATTCACTTCAATGAATCAATCACAGTTGGAGCAGGAACCTGTGGTGGTTTTTCAAGGTAATCTAAGTCGGCTCCAAACGACCCCCTTGTGTCCTGTGTCCAGAGGCACTTTTAATCTGGTTGTGTGTGTGTGTGGGTGAGAATCTTCAATATTTACTCATGGCACTGTTTTTCACAGTTCTTATCGATTGTGGGTCAGTAAAAAGTGTGCACTATTGCACCCAGTTTTCCTAAAGTCCTATTGATTGCATTTTGGCAGTGCTTTGGGACAATAAAAAAAAAAGGCAGTGCGTTGGAGTTGGACTCTAATGAAAATCTGGCTGTGAGGATCCTCTCTGGGCTCCAGTTTTTACTGAAGAGACCCACTGGCCTTTGGAAATAGTGATGTCAGAAAGACATCAACCTAACACACTTCATTCCTGCCCTTCCACCCGTGAAGTGCCATCTAAAACTCCCTGAGGCCCCACCAATCCGAGCCTGAAGACATAGAAATGAGCTACTCTGTAAAACCTTGAATCACCAAGGACATGCAACGCTACGTCTTACAAAGTCGGACCCATTAACGTAATACAGATGCTGGTGATAAAGTGTGTTACACGTGCAGTAAATGGTGGCACAGACCAGCAAGTAAACCCAGATTGCTAGATTGTGCTCATCCCGGATGAAAGATGTGGGACTGAGTGATTTTAATAACTGCAGCTGTATCTTTAATTAAAACCTCATGCAGAAGTCGGGGAACGTGTTCTGGTCACTGCGATGTGCTGTATGAATTAGTCATGTGAGTGCTTGTGCACACACACACACAATATGGGATGAAGGAAGAGGAGTGTTTGGGGGAAGACACACACACACACACACACACACACACATATGAAAGGAGGAGTAGTACAAGAAGGAGGGGCCAGTAGTTTGAGAGGTTAGAGAGTAGCAGGGCCATTTGTCTATCAACTTGTCAGCTGGCGGGAGAGAGATCCTCTCAGATCAGCGTTTTCCTCCAAGGAAGGGCGGATTCCTCTGGGCCCATTCTTGCAAGACTGGCAAGATGTCCATCATGACCATCTCTCAAAGAGAAGATGGTCCCTCCCCTCGGCCGAGCCAACCCAGGCCTTTAGTGTATTCATTTAGATGTACCAGTTCAAAGAGTTGCTGATACAAGGAGAACTGAGCCGGAACCTCTGTCCATCTTATTCATAAACAAACCCGCCAGACTATTGATCCCATGACCACTCGGGTGCTTGAGTGTGATACATCCACACGTTCTCAAGGAAATGACGGGTGAGAAGTGTGCTTACCCTTCTGCGGTTTCAATTTGTGCCTTCCTGCCGTGTCAAAGGCAGAGATGAGGTCATTCCTCCGTTCGATCAAGCGCCGCGTCTGTTCATCTAGCTGATCAATAGCTACTTAAGAAGTTTGATCTTCCTCGTGCATGGGATCACAGTCATCTGAATGGATTTGGATACAAGCTTTTTTTCTGTCTTCAGAAAGGTTTGGCCCCTGAGGCTATTGTGACACAAATGTGGTGTGTGTGATAACAGGCTTGGTCATGCTTTATGGATCTGCTGCGTTCGAAGCGTCTTTCCATTTCCATCTGACAGAAATGTAGGTTTAATCCGACATTAGGTTGGCTATAGTGCATTAGCTTTTCGTGTCAGAGGGGCAGAATATTACCGATGCTATGCTGCTCCACCGAAAACAAATTGCATGTTACTCTTTAGAAAAATAATGGAGGCTTCATCGATTCGAACACGGCAAGCCACTTGCTTTGTCTCGCCTGTCAGATTGTGTCTAAAGTAATTTCATAAAGATCATTATTTTCGTTCTCGGGATGTCTTGCGGCCAAACGAGATCCTCATTCGCTCGTTCCTGCCTTTTGTACCGCTTACGGCACCGGCTCTTATGGTCCAATTGAAAATGAATTAGAATAGAATGACACATAATGAAAATCACTAAAAAACATTGGCATGTCACATCCCCTTAGCTCGTTGCACCCTTGAATAGATTGCTTTTGGGGTTTTAGTTCCTGTTCTCGATCCAGCGCCGCGAGAGAAAATGGGCTTAGCTCACTGTAAAGGGCAAGCCATAACATTATGGGTCATAACAAGCATCATTTATCTCATAATGCCATTACAGTGTGCGGAGGCCAAGGTGCTGACATGGATGTTAGTCATGCAACAAAGCGAGATAGCTCAACACGTGTTGTGCACTTGGGGTGATCGTCGCTGACATTGATAGCCGGCAGATCTCACAAATTGGGATTCAACAGGTTGCCGGAATGATTGCGTGCGTTTTCTTTGCTCGATGAGTCTTGTGATGGACGAACTAACTTTTTTAAAGCTTTGAAAGTTTGTGGATACACAAACCGGGCAAAACGTTTGAATTATGCTCAAACTGGAGACGCGGATTTGTACATCTTAATTTTTCTTTCTTTGAAATTCAATGCCATTGTTCTAGCATCCGCCCCAGTTGCTGAACAACTCGAGTAGAGTCCCCTCTCTTGCGGCACCAGGATTACCTTCTCTGCCTGTGCAACTGTTAATAGCTCGTTTTTTTTTACAGTTACATGGCTGCTACATATAATTTTATGCGTATGTTTACAGCTCTGTCGATACAACAGCAGGGCGGGGGTGAAAAAAGAAAGGAAGAAAAACAGCCGGCAATTCTGCTTCATCATAATCATCACGGTCCATTCCACATGGGGGAGAGAAACTTCATTATTGTACCTGCAGGGACTGTTAAAACCAAACTCATGAATACAGAAAGCTTTCTTCCGTGGTGTGTTGCTTCTTTACAGTGCTGCTGTGAGGTTGTTTTTTTTTTTAAAAGCCACATTTTTCACTTAAAAGTAATACACATGTACAGGAAATGCACTGAGTGCACAATCATTTACAAGTCATGCTGTGCATTTACAGCCATGGGTGCTAAAGCAGTCAGCTGTCTGAGCACAAATAGATTTATATATCAATGGGGCAGGTGGGTCACTGCTTTTTCCAACCTTGTGTCTCAACATCTGAGGATTAAATGCATGTCTTTCTGTTTGGTATGCATTGATGTCTGGCGCACATCTTTCCCCCCCCTGTCACAGCACTGACTCGACTGGCCTCTTCTTTTCACACACCGAGCAGCCAATATTCCATATTTCAGAGGTTATTATCACCAAGAAATTCACTGTAAAGGCCTGAATCAGACGTAGTCTAGATAGCATTTTACCGCACAATGTGAAACACATACAAAAAAAAAAAAAATCACATTTTTTATAATGATATGTATTCAGCAAATGAAATGTGCCAGGCTTGCACATTTGCCTTGCTGAACAGACAATAAATTATACCTTGCGCACCGGCACCTAAGCTCAAGGATAATACCACTTCCAATGAGTTGAAGGTAAATGGGGCTTACGGGATGAAGGAAACAGAAGGCCCTGGCTCAAATCAAATGGCAGGGAGAGGAAACATTGACATGAAGGTCTTGTTTGGTGCGATTCACCTCCTGCATGTTTGTGCCTTGGAACACATATGTACAATGAGGTTGGCATGTAAACACGCAGCCTAGCGTTTTATGCTGATAACCCCATGACTGCAAACG